>NC_050201.1:10940000-11145000 GCF_013141755.1 Anopheles stephensi
TACACTCTGTCTTCGTTTCGTTTGTATGAAATCTTGGGATTTAAAAAAAAAAAACATTCATTCAAATGTATTCCTTTTGAACATATAAACCACTAACCCAAAAACAAAAGACTTCATCCGGCAAGCAACGAACCCTTTGTGTGTGTGTGTGTTTTTTATTTTCTTCAAGGTTTTAACATTCTCAATTATTTATCTCGATTAGGATTTGTGGCGGCCCATGTCGCACAGCAGAAAAAGCAAACACCAAACGTCTTCATCTTCAAAACGATAAATCCTCACACATTAGACGCACGGGGTAGCGCAGTTTCCGAAAGCAAGCCATAATCTTTTAATTCGAACACATTCGAACGCTTCATTCGCTTCGGCGGACCGTTGCGGACGGTTGAGTGATGAAGGGCATTACGAATGCGTTCAGCATAACGATCCTCACAGCCGGTTAAGGTCGGCTAGAGGCTCTTCCCATACGGGCTGTGGAGGGTGCTTCAGTCGCGTTAGGTACGCTGCACTGCTGACGCGATGGTTTATCGGCCGAGTGTTATCGATACGGCCCGAAAATCTGTACCGGGCCTGTAACGGTACGAAATGCTGAGCACCGGAACGGTGGCTCAAGTGCATCCCGCGCCTTGTGGAACGAGTCGCAGTCACATGGGTAATGAACCATTCGGTTTGATCCGTTTGGACAGCATTTTGGCGAACACAAGGGAGAGCATTTGGAGGGTAGGGACGATCCCAACGGATAGCTGTCGGAACGCAATGAATTCAAACCCACAATTCTATGCTCGATTGGTGCTATCGGTCGGTGTACACCGAAAACCGCGCGTACCGTGCTGTTCACCGTGTGTTACTTTTATTTCTTTCACCGAATCCATTTACGGACGAAGAAGAAACGAAGGGGCAAAAGGGGGTGGGAGGGGGGGGGGGTGAGAGAAAATGTGCCAAGTACTGTTGTCGCTACGAAACCCTTAACGTACGCCACGAAGCACACATACGTGCGCCCGCTGTCGGGTCGCTGTCACCGGCGCGAACTACAAAACGAAAGACTCTAGCGCGCAAGCGACGAACCTTTTTTTTTTTTTTGTCGTTGTGTGTTGTGCGATGGCGATGAAATAACAGTGACAACGAGAAGACTGTGGGAAGGTTGATGGGCGCAACAAAAAAAAGGCCCACGATGGTGACTGACTGAATCTCCGGGGGGGTAGTAGATGAGCGCACCGACACACATATGATCGTAACATTGTAACTGAGCTTAAGAAGGGGAAGAAGAAAGATGCGTCGTGCCCCAAACCGTATGATCGGCGTCACCAGAATAAGCTTGCGTGACTTAAACCCTCTCTTCGAAAGGGTTTCCGTTCCGTTGCGATTGGAAGCAGATAAACTTCCGCAACAGAAAGTTCGCACGATCGAGTGTGTGTGTGTTGCTCGGTGCAAAGCAAGCACACATGCGATCCAGACATACGGGAGGGAAGGCATTAGGGTTAGCT
Source organism: Anopheles stephensi (assembly GCF_013141755.1). NCBI lineage: Eukaryota > Metazoa > Arthropoda > Insecta > Diptera > Culicidae > Anopheles > Anopheles stephensi. The sequence continues at coordinate 10,941,482 of NC_050201.1, forward strand.
CGGAAGGGAACTAGTTCATCTCGAGGTATCTTGGTGCGTTTCATCACGGAAAGCAGAAGCGAAGAGTTACGAGCCGTAATTAGAGCGCCTTCATTAGCGCCATACTGTCATGACTGCGATCGGCACAACGAACCCCCTTGCCCGGAGGTACCGGAGATGGATTCCGTGGTGTGCACGGTATGTCAAGGTATGTTAATTAGCGTCCGAAAAGTAGCAGATTGTAAAAGGATTAGCGTGTACGAAACCGAATGCTAGATTTGAATGGGAGGAAGCTAGAACAAAGGCATCTTCTTCACACGCTCTCGCTCGAGGTTCTTCTTCTACGGGGGGGGCGAGACCTTGAACGAGTCTTCCTTCTGGAACAGCTCCAAGGTTTTTCCAAGTAGTTTCGCGCTACCAGCTCACCACTACCTTTGACCCGGTTTAGTTACATAAAGTGCAGATTTTTATTCGAGAACCGGGCACCAACACTTGTCTGCCCGTTCGTTCGCAGCTGCTTGGGAAAGGTCATGTGCGCACCCTCCTACCAAGAGATGAGGTAAAACACCGGGATGAAGTAAGACAGAAAGAATTCTCGTGCTCGGTACAGTTTGGCAAGCGTGCGGTCATGAGGAATGTGCGCCTTCGCTTTCTCATACGCACTTCCCCGTCCCCCATGGGCTCAACAATGTGTGATTGTTATCGAGTTCGAGTGCACTCACTTCCTTTCGTGTGGTGGCAGAACGCGAACTTTCGACCGAATGGTCGGCGGTTGGCGGTGATGGTTCAAGATGCACTTCCTTGCATCAACGCGCGCTAGCGATAGCGAACGTCCGCCTTCGATACGGCGCTCGGCGAGCGGATGCAGGCAATCGTCGGCGAAGCGAACGACGCGATAAAACAGACCCAGCCGCACAACAGACGAAGTGAACGAGCAAAACAAAGATGCATGCAGGGTTTTACTGGGTCGAAAGCATCAAGTGGTCTGGTGTTTTGAGTGATGCAAATCAGTACGAAGTGCTTGTAAACGCTTGTCCACTTTAAAAACACAATGTATGCTGGATAGCTTGAGCAAACGTCACATTCAGATGCATTTACTATTTTGGTTCGAATACTTCTTTTGTTGGTTCTTTTTGTCATTGTTATAAGAAAATACCTCAAATTTAGAACTAAAATCTAGAGAATGGCCAATTGAGGTTAACACCAATAATATTGTAAAAGTGAGATTATGGTGCAGATATTCAAAGTATTAACTGAGTTCTGTTGTTGGGCGAAACTAAGTTGAAGATCTTGGGAAAACGAGGACATCATTGCATCAATTTCTGATTCTAATTCTCTGTTTGGCCGTGATTTGATAAGAAAAGAAGAGTTCCTTGTGGCCCGCGTTTGGCAGCATGATGCTCAGAACAATAGAGGAGCCGTGCTTAATGAGCACAATGAACGCTACGATTTTCTCATTATAAAAGAGAATTGCCAAGCCATCCTAGTGAGCTGGGCATGTCATGAGAATAGCACTGGACGACCAAGTCTTTATAGTCTTTTAAGGCCCCCATCTACATGGACAGAGGAGGCGTTGGTAGGCTCAAATTGAGATTCCGTCTTCTTCTTTTATTACTTCTTCGCGTAAAGACCTCTTAAGGTCATGCTTGCCATTTCTGACTATTGACTCCTCTTCTTCTTCTTCATTGGCACTACAACCTCGAAAGGTCTCGGCCAGCCATATTTCAGGCTATTGATTGCACGTAGCTGGAAATGCATTACTCATTACGGAGGGATGGTCCGAATTTGAATGCTGGAACCTGCCGTGTGAAGACCGGCTCCGCTATCGCCCTACCACCGGACCGGCCTCGATGCATTGAGATGAAGTGATTGTCGACTGTTCGCCAGAACTGCCGGGATATTGCTGTCAACGGAGCGATATCGAGGACTTCGGCAGTAGGCCAAGACCACGATGTAACTGTGGCGCCTGATAAGTTGCTGATGTTAGGAAGGAACCCAAGAGGAGCGGCGCTACAATCACGAGCTCTGCGAGCTGTGCGATTATCTCACTGTTGTGCAGCGAATCTGACTCGCCAGTCTCCCAGTGAGCTAGGCTAGACTCCTAGTGCGTCATGTCATGATAATAACATTGGACGAACTAGCACGAAAAGAGTTTTTAAGTTTCCTGAGAAGTCGGGGTGATACTCATGCGTCCTCTAGAAAGCCCTGGATATTGAATTAGCAGACGACAGCACTAGATCCTGAGCAGTATCGAGGATTGTTACAGAAGACTAAGGTTGTAGCGCCTGATATGTAAGGTGGTCTTAGTCTTGTGTTCATCGCTGTTGTTACTCTTAAATAGATAGTTAGACCAAGACTTGTTGAAGTTATGGATACTCCGTGGATACTCAAAACATGACAGTTGTTATTGTTCAAATGGACTGCTCTTTATCTAGAATTTCACATTGGACCCATGCCATTCGCCCATTGGCTGCATTAACCTGGTAAACCCTGCAAGACGGCACAAAACGGGAGACACTCACAGCGACCCGTTGCACGTCGGTCACCTGCTGCCCGCATACTTTCCACCACCAAGAGCCCGAACCGGAGAAAGTGGAAGCGAAAGATTGTGGCGAATTTAGTGGCGATTTCGCTTTTGCTTTCCGTTTCTGGTGTGCCATTTCTGGCCGTGTGTGTGTGTGTGCTTTGTTTGGTGTCGCACCAAAAAAAAAACAAAAAGGAGAGGACTCGGTTCAGTGACTCGGTCAGCTGTTTATCAACCTGGACCCCGAGACTCGCGCCGCAGGTGACTTCGGGCGACAGTTTTCACGTGCTTCATTTGCATATTACCCCATGCAGAAAAGGTGACGAATAGGAACGTATAATGGTTTACCCTTTTGCAACGAGCAAAAGTACATCTCTCACTCTCGCCGCTCGTCTTCGCTCCAAACCACCACTTCAGCCCCGCCGAAACAGGAAACGGAATCCGGAACAACGCCATAATGAGACGTCGGATTGTTGGAACGAACCAAGGCAACGGTCCGGCCACGAACGGTTTGGAACGATATGGAGAAAGAAAGTTGCCCACACATGCCCCTACGCTCCACTTTCCTGCACACTGTCACTCACTGCACCAACTGCGCGGCGTTGCACGGCCCGGCTATAATGAGCGGTGAAGCTTCGGAAGCTGCGAATGGGTAGCAATCGACGTTGGGGCGGCCTTCGTAACTCTTCACTGTTTGGGGCTGATGAAGCGGCAGAAGAGGTCTTGGGGGGGAAGGGGAAGGGGGCTGCGTTTTTGTTATGTATCCGTCTGCATCCTCGCCTATCACATAATGCCGTAATCGCTGATGCTGCTGCTGCATGACTTGGAGGCTGCTGTGTGAGTGTGTACGCGAGCTTGTACGACGAGCGGAGCAAAGTTTGTAAGAGGCACAGATTACGTCTTCGTAAGGGTTTTGCTACACTGCACAACGAACATATAGCGTCGGTCACTAATAAGGTTTGATGATTTGTTGATGGTTTCTTGGACTCTTTTGGTTCAAAGCGCACAGTTAAAGAGCTCCAGGCTTAAAGTCCTCACATATGATACTAGCCCTAAAGAGAGGAGACTCCCAGTGACTTTCCAAGCTCCTATCTTAAGGCATAAGGTTCTACAACTGGCTAGCATTCTTGCTTATCAGACTCTAGAGTTCATATCACTGATATTCATTCCCATGAACGCTCATGTTCAAACATCTGATGTTCAAACGGCGGACGTTTCCGGGTTTTCTCCTCCGAATCGAACTCCGGACCTGCCTACTCAACCAAATAAAGGATGAAAAGTGAAAGTCTAAACTTCACATTTGGCCCTTGGACGCTCATACATGTGGCCGCCTCGTCGACTCGGGTGAATGTGATCATCAACCCGAGCAGCCAGTGTTGCTCCTTGGACGTTCTCATGCTTTACGCAACCTCGTAACACATCCAACGCAGACACATTCCGGCGTGTGTTCCAAACTTCTGCCTTTTTCGCGCGATTCACTTGGCACAACAATCGGCTCCAAACATTCCAACCGTATGTGGTCATTTTTCATCCTCACGCCAAATAACATCAAAGAATGGGCGCGCGCGCGCGCGGAACGGTGCGAACAGCAAAACCTGTTTCTGTTGTTTCCATTTTTAGTTTACGTTCGGTGTCTTAAACAAAAACCCCTCGACAGAAAATACTCGAAGCGGCGGCACGCATATGAAGGGTATGTAATTTGAATCCGAAACCTTAAGATGCTTGAGGGCATCTCGGATAGTGGAATGTGGAATGTGCGGCCATCGCTAGTAATTAGCATTCTTTCGCCGTTTGGATGGTGGAATCGCACTGGCAGGTGAGCCATGGTGAGAGCACAGTGATCCAGTTGACATTGAATTGCCAGGGAGAATGACGACGGGTTTGGATCGATCATCATGGGTGCAGGTCATTTGATTTTTCTAGCACATTGCTTCACATGCCTCACCGAGTAGTGCCGCCAGCAATGCCCCCCCCCCCCCCACACAAACATTAAACTTGTGCGATGGAGCTGCAAGACTATTAACTTCATAGCGTACAGTAGACGGATGTGTTAATATGGTTCCCCTTGGCAAGATGGTTTGTTCTGTGGATTACGACTCGGTGGCGGTGGATATTAAATTACAACAAGCTATGAGTGTTAGAGCAAAACGTTAGACCTTGGGTGACTTGGTGTCGTAATATGGATGAGCATCTGGCCAATTAGCAGCCTGGTTTCTTCGCACGATCAGTTCAATGAACGGGTGGATACTTCACCATTACGTAGACGATATCACACTACTGCCGCCTAGTATTGAGGAATCTCGAAATTTTCATCAGTGGACTCAAGAACAATGAGGCACCAGGGACCCGATATAATAGTAGCTTAACTGATCATACTGAATGGAATCTTAGTACAATCCATGAGGTACTGCAAAAGTTGGGGGATAGTTAAACAAGGTTGGTCTGAGAAAATTTGAGTCATTTAACATCATTCATCTCTGTGAACTAGAAGAAGCAAGCAATTACGGATGTATTACTGCCTTCAAGATTTTCTTCCTGATACTACAGGATGTCGATCTTGTGCCATTGCAAGCGATAGTTGGATTCAATCCTAGGAATTCCGATGTGGGAAATCAACACCGAGGTCAGACATTCTTTTATCCGATCCTAACGTGTGAAGACCGGACCTCCGGATGAGACGTTCTTCGTTTGGGCACTACAACCTATAATTCAGGCCGCTTTCATCTACCATTTGAATACCATGGCCTTTCGTAGTAGACGCGTCATTGCCATCACTCCTTCCGGCTCTCTGTCTGACTTTATTGTCTGGGTCCATCCGATGTCATTCTAATGGCATGTCTAATTCGCTGTCCACACATACGGGTCCCAAAATCCTTCTGAGCATCTTCCTTTCGAACGTGGCTAAGAGTAATACAATCTCCATCATGCGGTAAATGCTTGAAGAGGATTGCAGAGAGTAACAGTGAACCTGTCATACTATCTCTTCAAGCTTTAAGACTTGTACCCAGGGATATGGGGTTTTCTCTCATTTCTTTAGCCCAACGTTGAAGAGAGCAACCTGAGAGTGTATTAGAACTTTTAGAGGCACTGCAATAGCTACGGATCTAACTGATTTTTCGCCCCCCTAGAATAATGCCTCTTGTGCGACAAAACTCCCAGAACCCCAAGTCCTCTAGGTAGAAGAGCCATCTTTGTCGGCGAGGACTAGCCGACGACCACTTCATCTTCAAACCTGTTATAGTACCTGAGCACAAACTTAGGCTTCTCGCACAACTCCTCGACGATCACTCAGATCATCGAAAATAGCATAGCTGATAAAATACTTTTAAGTTTGATGGCCTCACGTTTGAGAGGAAGCTACCTTTGCTCTGGATTACCCTAAAGGTTTTGAAGGTCGTCCGGAGAGGATAGACCAACCAATTGAATTGGAGTGACGACGTGGATAAGCCCACCAAGAGAGTTCAGGAGAAATGATTGGCAGACAATGACATCGATCAAAGACGCCGCTCGAAAAACCATGATGCTCGCCGTAGATGAAATTAGTTTGATTGAAGATGTTCGATTGCTGCCGAGTAGCAGCAGTAGCCCACACATAGCAGTTGTTTGGTGATATTGGTTTGCATTGATTCCGTTGCGATGCTGCGTTTGATTACGTTTATTGCCAATCGTAACTTATAGTGTGGCATTTGCAGGTCACTGCCCATCACTCGGGCTGGTCGAATAACAGTACGGTACGCTGGGGCAAATAATCACGATGGGTCGGTATGCCGGCCTGCAGGTATATGGCACCGAGCAGCGCATAATCGGTCGCATGTGCTTCCGGTTCCTTGTGCAGCTTAATGCCGATATCTACAATCCGTATGCCCGGTGGAAGCTGTTCGGCCGATAAGTAGTAGTATCTACGTTTGGAAACGAACGAGAACGTTAGCCCCAAAAAAAGTAACCCACACCCCCATATTATCGCCTGTTCCTTACCTGATTTCCCACCCGTTAATGGTGTCGGCAAGCGGAAGTTGCGATGTAGCGCCTAGCTTGAGCAGTTGCAGCGATGCCTCCTTGTCCAGCGGTATGGCACGCATTTCATTGCTACGATCGCCCACGTGACAGTCAGCATTGGCACACACAATCCGCATACACTCGTGCCGCCGCGAACTGTACGCTTTCAGCACGAGCGCCAGGTCCACCGTGGCCGGGTTGCTGCTCCGGTGCGCGTAGCACACGATCAGATCGTCCGCGCACGGGAAGTCGCACGCAAACAGCCGCTTGTCTTGCTCGTCGTTGCGCAGCTTCAGGCACGAACCACCGTCGAGCGCACCGTCAAAGTGATGCGTCCAGTGGGACAGCGGATCGTTGCGCGTTTCGTACTCGAGCGGTGGCGTGTACGGGATCGAGGGTTGAAAGTTTTGCTTCGCCAGATTAAACCAACACTCGTCCGATTGCGTTTTGCCGAGCCGGTTGTAAAACTTACCCGAACCGAGACAGAACGAGGTGTAGAACGGCAGCCGGATCGGTCCGCGAACGTACAGGTGACGCCACAGCCGGTTCCAGAAGCGATCGTTCATCTGCAGAAACTGTACGTTCCGGTCGTCCGGTTCGAGCCGGTCCCGCTTGGAGGACGCTTCGAGCGTTTCGAACGTCCAGCCCGGTGCAAAGAGTGCGACGGAAAATCGAAAGTTCATTACCTGCTCCAGCGGTGCGTTCGTGTCCATTTGTGCCTTCTGGCTGCGTCCAAACACATCGATCCCGACGTACACATCGAGCCGCCGTTCGGGACAGTAGTTCATAATGTAGTTTTCCGTCCGTTCCAGCTTCTGCCGGTTCCAGGCGTAGTTCAGGAAGATACCGTCACACGCCAGAAAGAACGAATCGTTCGAACTGTTCAGCTCGTTCTGCCAGTCGACGCGCCCGTTCTTCACGATCGCATCGTACCAGATCACCAAACTGCCCGGTATCTCCGCATGGCAGCGTTCCGTCAGCAGCTGGACAAAGTCCCGCAGCATCCCAACCTTGGACGATTCCAGCGCGCACTCGATGTTTAGCAGCCAGCCATGAAACTGGCACACCTTCGACACCGTCACGAGCGCTTCCACGATCCGCGCCATAAACTCCTCCGACTGCAGGATGTCCCGCAGCATGTACGCATTCTTCTGCTCCACGATCAGCGTACCGATCACCTTCACACCATTCCGATGCGCACAGTTAAGCCACTGGAGCGTCGGTACCGTGACGAAGTAGTGGCTAAAGTAGCAGAAGATGTCGATCGCGGCCCAGTTGTAGAACCGGTAGTCGACCCACTGCTCTTCGCCCCGCACACCGTTGATGTATTTGTCGTTCAGGTAGTTACCCTTAAAGTCGTGGCACAGCAACACCTGCGGCCGGGATTCGTTCTCCACGTACGTGACCGGTTCGGCGGAAAAATCCAGCACCTGGTACCGTTCGCCCAGGTGGCGCGACCGGGACCGGGGTGCGATCGGTTCGACCAGATTTCGCCAGGGATGCGGACCTTTGTCAAAGTCGAGCAGCGCTTGCAGCGTCAGGATCGGTTGGCACATTTGCGGATCTGTACGGAAAGACATACTGTGGATGAATAATTGCCAACAATTGCCTGCCAGCGCTGCTTAACGCGAATTTCCGTCTGGTGCTGGACTTTGATAACAAACAAATGCCATGCGGGTGGGTTGCGTGTGTGCGCGTTTTATGACCTAGATGATAGCATGCGCCGATGCTATCCTGCTGCTTTGTGTGTCGTTTCTAAATCGTTTTATCGTGCTACGTTCTACCAGAACGCTAGACGACTGCTCTGCAGTTTATTCTCTTTTACTTCGACGTAAAGTGCAGTGGTGTGTCCGCAAGTCCTCTAAAATACAATGATAAAAGTGCAATTTTATCAGCACCGCTGTGTTAGGGCAGCGAGACGCCAAACCCCGGAGGGGAAATGATAAAATAATGGTGCAAGCGTGTGTTATTGAAGCGTTCCCGGGGCCGCTTTTCAGAAGCACACAGCTTGTTTTTGTTAACCAACTTCGTTTGAATATGTAGCTAACCACTGCAGTCGATACAGCGAGTGAGGAGTGCAGTCACGTGGCAATTGTGGAACATTTGATGTGATTTAAGAGCATTCTATATCACCGACATCGTGTCTCGACCGCAAAACCACAACCTCACCTCTGAGTGTCGTAAGAACCGTGAGTGAAGAATTGATTAGATAAAATGCTACTTTTACGGCAAATTCGCATGGTCAACGTTTGTGAACAGAATAGTTTTCTCCAGAGGTTCTGTATCAGGAGATCTTCCTACTGCAAAGGGGTTCTCCAGTGTCAAGAGGTCTTGACGGGGCCACATTTCAAACTCCTCCTGGACTCTATATTTTACCCGTCGCTGGATAGTTAAGTCCTGCGTACGGGGAGACAGTCCGAACCCAATTAAGGCGACCCTGGATCGGTCCGGTGGCCGAGGCGACTGCTGCGCCGGTCTTCACCGGGGCAGAACCGGGGATCAACTCCCATCTCAGTCCCGCCTCCACCCGTACGCGCAGGGCCTTGGAATATCTTGCTACGGATAAAATCAAGTCACAGAAAGCCAGAAATGGTGCAGTGCTAAGAGAATAAGAAGAAGAATTAGGCACCCTACTACTTACACAAACTATCACATTCGGTGTTCTCCTCCATGTTGTGTGGGTTGTTTGTTCCTTACTAAAATACAAAAACTTAATCAACAATATCCACCACACTACTCTGGGTCGGGAACGACGACTCGAGTCACTGAAGGCAGTACAAAGACTGATAACAAAAACACTGTGAACACTGAAAAACAGAAACTGTTGCTAACCCCGAAAATGGAAGCTTTTTGCGGTTTTATTTTCACCATTGCCCATATGGCGTTCCGGGTTTCACGCTAACATGCTCTAGCTATTGTAAGAGTTTGGAGTAGGTGTCAATAAATCTTTAATAAGCAAATGTATTTTATCCTGTTCATTTTGTTTGCTTAATGTACAAAACGTGGCAGAAAGAAAAGGATTTATTCAGATTGTTTTGTTGTTGCCGCAGAACGCGCCGTACCGCGGGTTTGTTTACATTTTTTATGGCTGGTTTGGCGTTTCGCAAGCAGCTGTCAAATCAACGTCAAAGCAACCGGGCTTGCGCAAGTGTAAAATGTAAACAATAACTTTTAGTCCTGCTTGAATGAACGATAGCTGGAGGTTTTGAGTGAATTTTGTCTTACAAACTACCCATTTCTTCGATATTTCTTCTCCACCCACGATTTGCATTGGTGTGTGTGTGTGTGTGTGGATGTGTACGTGAACACGCGAAGGACACTTGCTAGCAAAACGACCGTCCTTCATGAAGGAAAAATGAACACTTGCTACGATTAGGTTCACACAGGATCTTGCCAGATTTGTATGAACAAATGTATTAAAAAGGGAAATAGTATAGCAAAGAATAAGGTTCGATTGCGTCGCCCGAAACATTTAGCGTGAGACAGCTCCAGCTACCAGTTGAATCCACCTCGCACGTTGTGCGCAACGATTAGCCATCCAAAAGCCGACATAAAAATGAAACGAAATCACTGGGGGAAGATGGTGGACTGTTCCGATACCCGTAAGGAGCTGGAAGCCACCGATCTTGTGCTCACCATGAGCAAGATGGACAAATTTCAGCAGATCAAGCTTCCGTACACCATCACCAGAGAGAAGCGGTAACATTGCCACCCGTAACTTTTCTTTCATTGCTGTCCCCCCTAACGCTTCATTTGTGTTTCCTCGTGATGTTTTCTAGTGTCCCGCTCAAAAATCCACTCGTCACGCAAACGGTCGAGGTGATGAAGCAAACCGAAATGATCCAAACGCTCATCGACACGTACTCGACCAAGTCCGGCTGCAACTACATCCTGAACCCGTGTCAGCTAATGCCCACCGTACACTTCCCGGCCAGCAATGTGGTCGATCTGACGCGGATGGAGAAAATTAAGCGCCCGTTCTGGTTCGTGCTGCCCGACGAAACCCCGTTCACCCGGGGGGAACCGAAAAACTTTGTCAAACTCTCGAAACCGGTCGTGCTGCAGGCACTGCGTAAGGCGGCGTGCGGTCTTCTCTGCATGGAGGGTTTCTCCGAAATTAACGAATCCGCCCTCATCATGATCGTGGACGGATTGGATCAGTATCTGCGGTTGCTCACGAGCGCCCTCCGTACCGCGTACACGGAGCAGGACGAAGAAATCGGTCCCGTGCCGACGCTGGTAATGGTGGAACGGATGTATCAAAGTATCGGGCGCAGTCCGGTGTACCACCTGCACAACTACTACAAAAAGCTGGTGAACAAAAATCGGGACGAGGTGCGAGAGTTTAAGGAGCTCTACCAGGAGTACGATCGGTTGCTGCAGGAGAACCAGCTGTCGGTGCAGAACATGCAGAGGCTGGGCGATCTGAAGGAGGAGGACTACATGAACTTTCTCGACCAGCAGTCCCACTCGTCGAACGGGACGACGATCGAAGGGACGGCAATGAACATCATTAACTTTATCAATGGCGAAACGGTGAATGGGTAAGCAGGGTCGCCTGATGCGCGTTCTACTTTCTAACCGACGGCACACTACTGACCCCGGTTTCAGGTTCAAGGATATCCTCGAGGGTGAACTGTTGGAGAGCAGCAGCACACAGGATTCGTCGGACCAGATGACCAGCAATCAGCAGTTTTATCAGGCAGATTCTTCCTCGCAAGGTTATGCACCGGGTGCACCTATGTAGCAGTGCGCCGAAGATCCACCGGTGCACCGTTTCTCATTTTAGCTAACGTGCCTGTACCGTGGACAGTGATTGTGATGGGGGTTTTGGACATGCGAACGCTAGTGAACCCTTCTTCTTGTTCGCTTAACGACCTCTCAAGGGGCTATTTTTGACTTGCTAGACCTATTGATACCGAGTTAACAACCTGCGTTGTCTACACAGCATTTCCTAGTGTTGTCAACCGCCTCCGGCCCGATTGCACACGATCAGCAAACAGCGTTCAGCGATCGGCAAACCGTGTTGATCGTCTGACCTAGTTACCGATTACAAAACATGCAATAGCCGAATCAGCAATAGTCATCAAGAATCGTCAATACCTTTCCCTTCCCCATCCAATTCCCAATAATCAACTTGTATGTAAAACAAACTTAATTAACTCACTCCGATTTTGACCGCAGAATAAGTAAGTCTCGATTTCCTTCGTCTGTGTCCGAAGTCTATAGTTTTAACTATCGCATAGCTACACTATGGGACGAACGGCCCAGATCGGATTTGAACCCCGGTCCTGTCGTGTGAAGACTGCTAAAAAAAGTAGAAAAATAATTTATAATTTACATTACAAACAAAACAAAATCAACGCAACATCGTATTCACTTCAGTAATATTAATAAGCGTTTAATTAGTTTCTGAATAAATGGTACCGCGTTTATGCTATTTATATAGTAAGGAATCCACAGAAAAGCAAACCCCACCCCCCCCGGCCGGTTCAGAGGGTGGCATTGCAATTTATTTTTATATTAGACATGATGCCCCGTTCTTCGGTTAAAGCAATTCTAGCGGAACGAAAATCTCAATCGGTGCTTTGCAATCTAGTACGGACTGGTTTTGCGTTGCGTTGCCCGTATCCTGTGTTCGGCAAGATTGTGCGCAGCTATACTCGATGGGTAGCTTTTTTGTAAGACCCACGAGGCATTAGCCTGGGACCATCCCCGTGGGTAATGATGGGCTTCCGCTATCAACTAAACCCTCCATGAGCCTTCGCCTACTATTTCCAGGTCACCAGCTGTTAAGGGTAGTCAGGCGTCTAAGCTTCAAAACCACCGCTGGGTGCTGCAAAGGGCTAATGAGACTCTCCCAGCGTCCAGCGGCAATCTACTGCTTGCAGCGCTCCTCAGTAGGAGTACTAGCAACCGCTACAGAATAAAGCCGGAGTTACCGCTAATGAGACGGTTTCTCCGGCGTCTGGTTGAGCACCTAGACCAGTCTCAACACGCACCTGATCTCTTTCGATTCGTATGAGTCGTTGTTGCAACCGACGACCTTTAAAGAAGCCGTGCCCTGTTCCTAATGGGTAGCTAAGCATGACTCTCGATTCTCCTGTCTGCGGGGTGCGCATTCGGTTTCCGACCTACGGTTGGTTTACACGGAGCGCCTCCTTATCAACTGATCCTTTTCAGCCCGATTTCCCCCCGCTAACGAACCATGGCACCTTTGCGTATTGCTATTGTCCTTCGCTAACGCTTAACAAGTACCAATATGATTGTGCTGCTTTAGTATTGCAAATCCGGATGATTGTGTTACAATGCAAATTATGTACGAGCGCAGTTTTATTTATCAGCGAGCAAAGGGGTTACGTCAGAAGAAAGTGCCCGAAAAGCGACTACGGTTAGCATGCCGGTCCGTACACCAAACGAATCGGAAGTAGCTCCACCAAACGTCCCGTCCCCGGGGTGTAATCGCAAGCGGTTAAGCCTTCACAAGTTACGCCCGCGCGCGTTGAGATCGCAAACAAATCTGTCTGTGCCGTTCAAACAACAACAAAAGTATTATGCTAGTTAAGATCTGTTTCTCGGCTTAGGACAAGCACCGAGGAACGTTACTTCCCGTGTCGGTACCGGTCCCACCAATGGCGGGCGTTCTGCCCCCACCCCTGTCAAGCAGTTCCGCTTCCCGGCCAATTTCGACCACACTGTTGGTGGCCGGTTGTGTCGACAGTTCGGCAGTCGGTATAATGTGTTTCGCTTCCGGTGTCGACAGGGTCGCTTCCGGTGATTCCGATTCCGTACCGCTGTGATCCCCCGGGCTGTTCTCTTCGCCGGATGTGGGTTCGGAGGTGTCCGGTGGATGGTGGTCTGCTGCCTGCGCTAGCTGCCCACCTTGCGGTGGTGCTGTGAAGGATGTCCACCAGCTGGAGAAGGCACCTTTCGCGGTCGTCAGTGCGCCACCGACTGCCCGACTCGTGTTGGTGACGGCCTGATTCAGCTTTCGCCCACTTTCACTGTTTTGCATCGTTCTGGAAACCCACAAAAATGAGAAATTTATTTCTTTAGCACTTTTTTTTAAACTGAAAACCACCCTCCAATACGTACTGTGCGATACGTAGCTTCATGTCGGCGACAGAGAGCGTTCCGGCGAACGGATGTCCACCGACAAGTCCTTCGAATGCTGGCACAGCGCCACCACCGGTTCGTTCGAGCCAATCGCCATAGCAGCGCGTCGCTTTAAACGCGCCCATAAAGTGTGTGTTAAAGTGTTCAATCTCTTTGCTACCATCTACAGGAAAGAAAAAGCCGTGTAAGTCCCTCACTTTGTTTCCACTCAAATCGGCGATCCTACTGACCTGCGTTGAGGGAAGTTTTCAGCAACGCCACCATATACCCGTACAGTTGATCCCGTATCCATGTTTCGCTACCTTCCGCATCCTCCTTCGGTGTCTGCACGTGCCGTACGACAAAGTCCACGAACCGCAAATCTTCCGTGCTGAGCTGTATTTCCCGCTTCGTGTCCACGTCCAGCACATCGATAATCGCCGTCTCGACATCGATTATCACGTCCGCCAGCTGACGCTTGTGCTGGAACAGCACGTTCGACGCGCCGATAATGTACCCCTTGACGGACGGATCCGTCAGCAGGTCCATGTACGGCAGCGAGATGTACGGCAGGCAGAGCTGCCCTTCGTGAAAGATGCGCAACGGTGCACCCCACTCGGATGGTTCGATCGCGTACAGGCTGGAGAAGTTGGACGCTATCGTGTCGACGCTTGTGTCACGGTGTAGCGTTGGGCCCGCGGCCGGACGCGGATTGCCCGGACCGGGCGCCTCCATCGACGAGGCGGACGAAGGACTGGAGGAAACCGTTTCGTCTAGGTGCGCTTCCTTAGCGCTCGCGATGCTTCTCCCATCGCCATCGATCAGTTCGTCCGCATCCCGGCCGGTGACTAATGGTTCCTGCTGTTCCGCGTCCGGTTCCTGCTCGGTCAGTATCTTCGGTATTGCGGGGCTAAGTTTAAAGGGTGACGGCGTTGCATCGCCGATCTGTTCCTCAACCGGTGTGCTGAAGGTAGGCATCGGCGACATGGGTCGTGAAGTTCTGGGAGAAAGAAAAAAGAACAATTAAACCCCTTAATTGAACGCTGATTGATTTCCACAAGTGTGGTCGCTTACTTGACGCAAGCCACCTGTTGAAAGCCTTTGCTTATCAATTCGGGATGCAGTGAGGCAATGCCCAGGATGAGAGCACACGTCGGATGTACGGGCGAACCGAAGCAAACCACACGCTTCTGTAGTAGGAGCAGCTTGAACAGGATTAAAATTTTGTGCCGCCATCTGGAAAAAAGCGAAAAGGCACATTAAATTTTAGCATTCAGACGCGGGTCCAAACCTAACTAGGGAGCACCTACTTTAGCAGTAAATCTCGCAACGGTACACCGACAAAGTGTAACCGTGTCGAGCCAATTTCCTGCGGTTCGAGCGATGTCAGGCAAGCGTTTAGCTGTTCGTACGCTTTCACCAGTATGTCGGTGGAGGAGAAGTCACCCTGCTCGAAGAACGCCTGTGCGATCAGGGACAGCTTTACCTCGACGTAACCGTAGATCGGTAGCGATAGCAGCGTGCAGACCGATTTCTGTACCGTGCTGCGCGTTAGGTCGGCCGTCCGTATCTTTACCTCCTCGAGCGCAATCTGCCGGTAGCAGGAAATACCGTACACGGACTGTTCCGGATCGGTAAGGCTCGGCAGATTGAAGCACACGAAATCGTTGCTAAAGTTGTGTGACCCATCCGGAAGGGCAAGCGTGGGCAGATACTTCCAACCGGACGGGCATTCGCTTTTGCCCTCGGTACCGTCCACGAGCGGTGGGTAGGAAAATTCGACCTAGGTAAACAAGAGATACCCGAACATGAGAAAAAAGCTAGTCATGTGTGTGTGTGTTTTGGGGGAAAAACGTTTTCTCTACCTGGCATCCTTTCTTGTGATGAAAACCCACCACCAGAATGTGTAGTACCGGTTTTTGGTTTTGCATCGTTTCGAGACAAATTGCTGAGCAAGACTACTGGAGGAGGATGACTAATAAATGCGCCCGATCAGCACGAAACACGATGCGCTGTACAATACTTCCGGTTTCCCCTCGGGGTTGGGTGGGTTTGTTTTCACTTTCCTTTATCGGACCCGTACCGACAAGTTGCTGCACATTCTGCCGTTCTCCATCGGTTTGCTTCCGCGAACGATAAGCCAAATCGGAACGGCTTGCACGGTGCAGCTCAGCCGCTTCTGTCTGAAGAGCGCGGGACCTGCTGCCTGCTGGTTTGGCTCCGCTTACTTCCGGTTTGTGGGTTGGCTGGTGCTTTTCTTCACACCCACTTTTTTGCTTCTCATGAAGCACACATAAATGTAAGCAAACGGTGGAGAAAAAACCACTGGAAGAAAGAAATGCAATTTTTTTTTGTCTTTCTGCTGTGTGTGTTGGGCGAAAAGTTTCAACTGACAGCTGAGTTTTGTTTACATCGTTGTTTGCAGCGGACCGCGAGCGAAAGGTTGCAGTTTTGTTGTTTGTTGCTGGACTTAGGCAGAGGTCCTGACAGTGGATCCGGCAACGGCTGCAAGGCTTTTGCGTGAACAAAGGTATTCGTCGTATGGTGAGAAAATACTGCCGTCGGTCGTATAGCGCGGGACCATTCCGTCCACTGATGCAACTGTGTAGGTGGAGAAGCAAATTTTCTAATATAATTTTATGTGTAAACAATTCACTGATTGATGAATTTCCCATTTAAATACATAAACTTGTACATAAACGACTTTACATAGCGGGAAACAGCAGTGAAACAAACACAGGGTGCTTCTACTGTTGTGTGTGTTGCATTGTGCACGAAGCCGATCTGACAGCCACCGTTTGACAGCTCATTGACAGCTGTGACAGCTCGGTTGGGAAAACCAAGGTGTATGTATTTAGAAGGTGGATTTTTATCGATTTGACAGGGCGACATTTTAGTCGAGTTATGTCAGAGTTTGTTTACAAAAACATATGGTATGGGGCAACAAACATGAACAAACAGCCTCGATTCTCAATCCCTTGAGCAATTTCGCTAATTTATGGGTTATCTTCGCATATCAAATGTTGTCCCACAGACGATTGACGATATTTGGTTGCATTTTTCGTCAAAAAATCGCAAGCGATACCACCACCGGCGCCTCCTCCGATGCTGCTCTCACTCTTCTCAATACCCTTCCCCTCGATCACCCCGGAATTGTTATGTCAGGTCGAGAAATGTCAATTTGCTCTAAACAACTCTACCTTCTATATCCATATACCTTGGGGAAAACGCAATTTGAAAGAAGAAAAACATCGAAGTAAAGCAAAGCAAAAAAAACGAGAAACATCGAGAGGAATTACGAAAACAACCCGGTGTGCGTGTGTGTGCGGGCTGGGAAATTTCACAACAAAAAAGCATCGGAAGAAAAGGAGTCTGTTTCCGGTTTTCCTCACTGGAAAGAGAAGTAAAGGCGGCCTCGCTGGTGCTTTCAGTGCTGAAATCGGCCGAACCCCGGGGAGTTAAAACATGATTATCATTTAAAACGACATTCGCCACTGAAACACGCAACAGCAACCTTTGGAAACGTTACCAGAGCTTCCGTTTTTGACCGTGTTGGTAAAGCAAGGATTACCGTTGTACCAGGAGAAACAAACACACGCGCGCCGAGATGGCCGTTTCATTTTGTGGCAAACGATTGCTACTGACACGCACGAATCTTTTTGCAAATCCGCGACGTCACGGGTATATTGTGCTGTAAGTATGCTGATTGTAGCTCTCCCCCCCCATTTCAAGGTCATTTCCGTAACTCATTTCTTGGCTTACCGCCTTCTTCCACGCAGCGTACCAGAGATTGGGGAGGATTTGCCGGAGAAAAATCCACTCTCGAACCCGCACGGTTTGCCCGAGTTTAATAATGTAACGATCGAGAAGTGTGTCGGCGCGATTGGCCAACAGGCAATAGCGGTGGAGAAGAGCGTACGGGCGATCGAGGAACGGTTAGAGCAGGTAGCGGCCGGTACCGCGCCACCGGTGTCGGATGTGATTAAGGATATCATACTGCCACTGGAAGCGACCGGTGCACCGCTCGAAACGACCTGGGGCATAGCGAAAACGCTCTATCTCGGGAACAGCTCCCGGATGCCGACGAAAAGCTACCTGACCATACACGAACGGGCACGTGGTGCCCGGCGGTCGAAGTTTAACAGCGTACCAATCTATCGCACACTGAAGGGTGCGATCGACGCTGCCGACAAGAAGCAGGAGCTGACCGGCGAGGAACGCCGGCTGTTGCAGAAGTACGTGCTGGAGGCGAAGCTGAGCGGTATCGAGGTGGATGGTTCGTCGAAGCTAGAACTGAACGAAATTCTCGAACGGTTAGCCCAGGAACGTGCCCGGTTCGCGGGCAAACGTGATATGGCGGTAAAGAAGTACCAGCAGGTGATTGAGGATCCGGCACTGATGAAAGAGTTCCCACCGACGCTGCTCCAGTCGCTCGCTACCGATCCGAGCCAGGCAATGAAGGGCCCGTGGAAGATTACGCTACAGCCCGCGGTGGCGGAACGGTTCCTCGAGTACTGCGGTGATCGTACGCACCGGTGGAATCTGTGGCAGGCGGACACCCGGAAGTGTTCGATCCACACGGACAAATCGCTGGAAAACAGCACCCACCTCGAGTCGATCCGGGCGTTACGCAAGCGCCAGGCGAAGCTGCTCGGTTACGAATCGTACGTACACATGTCGATGGAAACGAAAATGGCCGGTTCGGTGGAGGCGGTATCGAATGCGCTTGACGAGCTGCACCGGTACGCGAAACCGGCGGCCGACGGTGAGCTGGGCGCACTGGAACGGTTCGCCGGCGAGCATGGGTTCCGCGGACCGCTCGACATTTACGATGTGCCGTACTGGAAGCGACGCCATCTTGCGACCGTCCATCAGTTCGACCAGGAAGCGCTGAAGGATTATTTCCCGCTGCCGCGCGTCCTAACCGGGCTGTTCCAGCTGGCCGAGCAGCTGTTCGGGGTGCGGATTGTCGAGCGGGTCGGTGTCGATGTGTGGCATGAGGATGTGCGGTTTTACGATGTGCTGGAAACGGGCCCGGATGCACCGCCGGAACCGATCGGAGGGTTTTACACCGATTTTTACTCGCGCGAAGATGAAAAGCTAGCGGTGGCGGATAATGCTGGCTGGATGGTTGGTATCGGGAGCCGTAGTGCGGGCACTGGTTCGCAACCGCTCGCGGCGCTGATCTGCAACTTTCCGGCACCGCTGTACGGGAAACCGTCGCTGCTAACGCTGGACGATGTGCAGACGCTGTTTAATCGGTTTGGGAAAGCGTTACAGCATTTGCTCACCACCTGCCGGTACAGTGATGTGGCGGGCCTGTCGAACGTGGAGTGGGACGCGGTGGAGGTGAGTGGGCACGTGCTGACGCATCTGTTGCACGATTCCGCCACGATACGGGCGATCTCGGCACACTACACCAACGAGGACCCGCTGCCGGAACCGTGCGTGGAAGCGATCCAGCGACGCCGTACGCATCTGGCCGGCTATCGGCTGTGCCGCGAGCTGTACCTGGCCAATCTCGATCTACAGCTGCACCTGACGAGCGACTATTGGTTGGACGTGACGAAAAAGCTCTACCCGCTGTACCATCAGTTCCCGCTCGATCGGAAGGATGCGCACCCTTGTTCGTTGGTACCGATCGCGTCCGGTGAGTGGGGTGCGGCGTACTACAGCCATCTATGGTCCCGGATGATTGCGGCCGATGTGTATAGCGCGTTCGCGGAAGCGAAGGAACCGGCGGCACGGCAGGAAGTGGGCAGACGGTTCCGGGATACGTTCCTGGCGCTTGGCGGTGGTTGCCATCCGAGCGAGGTGTTCCGGCGATTCCGTGGCCGGGATCCGTCACCGACCGCGCTGCTCCAAACGCTCGGCATTTACAAGCCGCAGGCAGTGGGTGGCAGTGCTGCAGGTGGTGGTGGTAGTGGTGGTGGTAGCGGAGGTGGAGCTACGACACACCAGAAAACGGCAGGCAAGGATGAACAGCAACACTAGACAGACGAGAAGATTCATTTGAATGAAAAAATGTAAGAAAAGCATTCTTAACGTACAAATAATCACACATACAGACACACGCACATACACATAAAGACATACGAGATGTAGAGGATGGAATGGAATCAAATCCCATACGTGAGAGATATGCTTGCATTGGTACCCTTATGGAATATATAATACATCCTTGCGAATAGGCCGTGTTGAAGTTCGCTGTTGTAGTTTCATTCGTTTTTTTATTTCCGATTTTCGAAGCCTCTATCTTTAAGTAGTACAGTGTAGCATATGATGTTGCGCGTGAATAATACAAGGGTAGTAGTAATAAAAGAAAAGAATCAATCGCTAAAAAAAAAATGGCGAGTCCGTCCTCTCCACCAGAGGAGAATCCGTTCTAACCGTAGTAGAGATCTCGCCACGCCTTAAACTGATCCCAGAACGTTAGATTCAGGATGGTGTGCGGTGCGATACGCCAGTAGTTCGGCACGAACCCTTTGTACAGCCCGTGCAAACCTTCGGCACGCAACGTTTTCGTAAAGCAGTCCACCACGCTCCGGTAGAGAAGGCCTCGTCCTTGCGCATCAACACCTGGTAGTAGGCGTGGAGCAAAAAAAAAAAAGAGCATGCGTCAACTGTCTATTTAATCCGGTGAATCAATTGCACCGAGCCCTTGCATACCTTGATTGAAGAGTCGCGTCGCAATCACATCGAACGGTGACATGAACACGCACGTGAAGAATCCGCTCACCATGCTCGCCGCGAACGCGGTGATCGCCACCGACTCCCGGGCCCAATCGAACTGTGCGAACAGGTCCTTGCAGGTGGAGAAGGTAGCAAGCTGGGCCGAGGAACCGACGGCCGTACGTGTCACGATGCCGGGATAACCGCGCCACAGTCCACGGATCCCGTGCGTCCTATAGATCCCGGTCAGTGCGTCCAGTGTGCTGGTGTGCCGATGCTGATACCCGACCGCATACTTCCCGTGCGAACGGGCCTGGATCTGTGTCTTCACCATGTACAGTGGGCAGGCAATGGTGGACCCAACGACACCGCTCAACCCACCCCAAGCCATCGAGCGAAGCAGGGTCGTGGCCTGTGTGTCACCGCGCGTCCACTCGCAGTTCTCTGCCGTCTGGTAGATACCCAACCGGACACTGTTCATTGCGAACTGGAAGGCAAGGGCGGACACCAAACCCTTCTGCAACCCAAGCACACCTTCCGAACGGAGGATCGACCGGAACGAACGTATCACGGAGCTGTACGGATTGGTTCCGGAGGTGGTGGTGGTGTTGGACCCGGCCGGCCCAGGTCCCGTCGGTCCGGTGCGCCCTAGCAACTCACCGTGAAGTTGCTGGCGCGTCTTGATCACATCGAACGGGTTGCTAAAGAAGCCGGCACAGGTAGCCGCACACCCACCGAGCAGGAAGTCCATCCTGACGTTCCTGAGCTCGTACTTGGTTGGTTTTATTCGAACGTTATCGCTAGGATCGGCTGGTCGAGCGCCGGTGTCAACACAACATTACACACGGTGACCAGGTACGTACTCCATCCAACGTTTCTCCACCACTGCACTGTAACTGCTTGTAATAGTTTGTTTTTTCTTTTCGGGAGGATTTCTGGGATATTGGTATTTGAACTTTGAAACTTGAGGACCGCCGACGCTTACGTCACCACCGGTTCACGTGATGCACACCGCGTTGCGTTTTCTTTTTCGGGTCGGGAGCGAAAAACCGGGACGTCCGCAGCCTAACGATCCTACGCTGCTGCACCGTCAACATTCTGCCGTGTATGTTGCGAAGCGTTGCAGGTTATGTAAGGACGTAGCAGTGCTGCTAGCTGACGATTTTGTTGGGTATATGCCCGGTCGAAGGGGCCGTCGGTTGGTCCGTCGTCTCAAAGGTCGCCGGTGAACCCGAACCCGAACACGAACCGGCCGATACAGCGGCAGGGCCAGAGAGTTCGGTTACGCTGCTATCTCCACCCGCGATCACGTTCACGACCTCGCGACCATCCCGGATACAGATCACCACCGTCACCCACCATCGGTGCCGGACGCTCGGAGACGCTTTGCTGGATCGCCCGATGCTCTAACACCTTGGCGATGCATTAGCGCAGTGGACGCGATGTGGAGCTGACCGTGCTGCAACCGTTGCACCGAAGAGGGTACCGATGGGAGAATGGTCTATATATATACATCGTCGCGCCGCGCCGAGTGCGGCCGCTGATCACGAGCAGCACTGTGTTGTGCCGCCCGACTACTGTGAGTGTGATCACTCGGAGCGTGCACCTATCACGAGCGAAGATGATGGTGTGCAACACCGAACAAACGAAACGAAAACAACACCAGATGCAAACCAGAAGTTGGATGTCCAAAACAAAACAACGAGATTCTGCAAAACTCCCAGTGACACCGCGGGAAATGGGGCGCATGCGTCCGGTGGAGTTGGTGTACCTGCGTAGGGTGCAACGTCACATACCGGGGGAGTTCTTTATTTGTAAACGGAAGCCGTGTGCACGTGTGGACTGCGTTACGGAGAAGACACTTCAGGGAGCAAAGAATTCGAGCTACTAACTTACCTTCCAGCAATTAATATTCTAATGAGATTGAGATTGATACATGGAAGTCGTCGCCGGTGAAGAGGACTAGGGATATCACTTTGACTGAGGCTCTAAGGCAACTATGCTTATAAGAATGTAATTTTTAACATACAGGTCACAAGTCGTCGAATTGGGATGACGGTAACTTGGTGTTCGTAGCCAAGATCTGGTTTATCTAGGAAACTGTATTATTCTTTGTAGATGATCAGTTTAAATATCCCAATATGGTATTCAACGAATGAACTCGATTCAGATTACGATGAGGACTCAGAACTCGAAATAGGTTAAAGCTGACTTTCTCGGCATACGTTGAGATCTTCTTCTTGTGACTTGGGAAATGCCTGTCTAGCTTACTGGACCTTATTGGTAGCACGTAGCTGGATAGTAAGTCCGGATGAGATTTGATACCCGGTGACATCTGTTGGGCCGATTGGATCAGTTCCGATCTAGACAAAATGGATCCTTCTCTGGAAGCCAAGATCCCTATGAAGCTCTACCCTAACGATTGCAAAAATTGGAAGTACAATGTAGTGGACCCTAGCTTGATCACCTAATAATTGTTTGTTCGTCATCTGTAAGGTGATCCTCCCTGGAAGAAGGTCTTCCCATACTCTGGCACCATGCACCAATTATGATGAAAGTGTTCCCACAACATCCTCCCAATTAATCTTACTGCTAGGAAATGCATGTACACAACCATGGCAGAACGCCACCGGGAGACGGCGAGAGAGAGAGAGAGAGAGAGAGAGAGAGAGAGAGAGAGAGAGAGGGGGAGAGAGAGCGTGCAATACCGCAACCAGAGTTCGGCGAGTTATTAATAAGCGATAGAGATGGTAATGGATTTATTTATAGTTGATGCCACCGTTACTAACCCCGGTCCGGCTTGCGGAAGCGGAATATTGGAACATTGGGCATTGAGAACGCAAAACCGTCTCCGACAGGTTCCAAAGGGGTTCGCCAGGGTGTAGCCGGCCGCCCGTACACAGTGCGTGCAACATCTTGGGGATCGTGTTTTCACACACGAATAAATAATTGGATGAAATAAATTTTGTTCGCCCGCTTGTCGGGAGGTACGCTCACCCGCCTCTTCCGCTCCTGGTTCCTGGCTAGTCTAGTGGCGCGGTCCCCGCATCACGTTCACGCATCTATATTTGTTCGTTTACGAGAGTTTTTCGTTTCCTTTTTTTTTATAAATGGTGGCCTTGGAAGCTTGTGTGAAGGGTGCACTCACCACCAGGAAGATGAGTGAAAGTGATGCGCTAGGGACGTTCTTGGAGAAGTTCCAGGATTTTTTTGGTGGAGGCTCGTCCATTGGAAGCTTTCGGGGGGAGAAGTGCATTATAGTTCCGAGTACGCTGCGTCTATGCTGAGGAGCTTTAACGAAGCTTTAACGTTTCTCTTGGACGGTTCGGTTCGAAACAAGAGCCGTACTGAGCAGCTAACACTACTGCAAGACAAACCAGATAATACCCAATTATTTGGAGATGCAATTTTAATGGTAATTGCGAAGGCTCTCGTTTGCCGTCTGCCGTTTGCCCGATGCGTTTTGGATGTCAATCAACGGCGGCAGATGACATCACGTAGCGTTGGAGTGTAGCCAATCAACCGAAAGTGAAGCACGTAATGGCCGTAACGGCTGACCAGCAGAGAGCCAAAGCCAATAGAGACCTGCCGCGAAATCCTTCTCCAAGGGGGGGAGGGGGACGCGCGAATGCGAAACGGCGCAAACCGTTCCGCGAGCTTGTGATGATGAGGATGATGATGAGTGCTATTAATCTTTCCGCCTATGACGACAACGGACACGGGGGGAGGTTTTTTCGTGTTGCGATTGGCTAGCACCGTAAATAAAACCAAATGCAGAATTTTGCGGACGCAATAGAAATAGGGCGACCACCGTTGCCGGTTTGGTTGGCTGGGTCGGAAGGAATTGGGAACGAGCGCGAGTCGCGAGTGGTCGTCGCCAGGGCGAATGCTCCAGCACCCGACGCGCTATTCCGATATCGGGGGAGGTAATTTTTCATTCAACGGGCAGGTCCTCCCAGTGTGTGTATGTCTCTTGTGGATGTCTGTGATGTTGGGATTTTTGGTGGGGTGGGGGTTTTACGATCCGTCACATTATCGGACCACGGGGGCAAGTACCTCAATATATTCCCGCGTAGCTATCACATCCAGTGACTATAAATAGGATCTCGATTCCAATTCCCTTCGCACACGCCGGCAACACACATTTAAGGGGTTGCGATGGCATCATGGTTTTCAATAAAAAAAAACAAGCAACAACGACCACAGTGGCACTGCGCGTCTGTCATCCCGCGAATGTGTGTTTCGGCGGATGGAGGTTGACTCCATGCGCGCCATTAGGAGACTACCGGGGACGGTATACCGGTCGTGGCCGTGCGGCACGATTGTGAGACATCTTCCGAGAAAATGGATACGCGCGCGCGTGTTTTGGTCGTTAAATCGCGAAGTGGGCAGCAAACGAATTGCAAGCTATGGTTACGTGCCGGGGCATGCGGGAAGCGTTACCGTGCGTGCGGGGACAGACGATGATTTATGCGAGATTTGCGGCAGTATGCTGCGTACACCGTTTTGGCTCCCCCCCCCCCCCCCGCGGTGCCGATATGGTGCGATGCGCCTCGCGCGAAAAGACAACGTGAAACCTAGAGTGAGTGGAGCGACGCGCAGTTGATGAAATGCATGTCAGATAGCACTTGGGACTTGGGCTCTACGTCACGCTTCGTCTGTATGGGGTGTGTGTGTCCTTCGAAGCTAAAGTTGTTGTAAAGTTATCAAGAATTCATCTCCAACGAGATTGATGCTTAGAAGATGCTCTACCTAGCCCCCTTTTCTTAGAGTTCCAGAGTAACATGGTAACCCTGGAATGTCTAACACCTGTTGCCCTCACATACTCCCACGCTACTGCAGCAACAGTTGCATCCTTCCTATCCAGCTCTTTCTTCCGCTTGTTCAGCTTCCAATCTAATTACTACATGGCGTCGCCTTCCACCGCACAAGCTCCCATCATCCCAACCGGAACGCACCGCAGACATTAAACTTCCTCCGGATGGGGAACGATTTGCCTGCTTATGTGCTCGGTCTCTCTGCGTTTGTGCCGGTCATGTTGCTGGTGGTGAGTGTGTATGCAATGCAGTACTACTGAATCACGCTACAGCTACGTCCGAAGTAATCCCGCAGTGATGTTGTCATGTTGTCACAGCCTACAGTAGGGGAGACCATCTTTTGCCCCCCTCGTGCCAGTGTTACATACCGGAATACAGCGGAAACTGTGGGATGGTACAGATGCCGCCAGCAGCACAACGGTCACTCACGGTCGTGCGGAAATCGTGCTGAGTGACGACTTATCATAATCACACGCATCGTAGCACACGCGGTCGGCCACTGGAAAGTGGTGAGTCGACTCCGCTTGAGAAACCTCCGTACCTTCCCACGGCACGGACGTTTTTGTGCCGATGTGCAGGGATGTGGTTCGGTGCGGTATCTCGGCCTCGCTGCAGAGGCACTCGCGAACGATTGCGCGCGCAACCGTATCACTCGCCAGCTGCACGTTATCAGCGCTATCGGCAGTAGCGCTCCGTCAGCCTCATCCCATGCGGACGGACAAACCCGGGCTTCCCGGCTGAATGAGTGGTCGCAGGGTTTCGAGTGCGTTGCGCCACATTCGAAATTGCCAAGCACTGCTCCAGATGCGGTGGACGTGTTTGAACTTGCGAGAGGACCGGAGGTCAGGGTGAGAGAGAGAGAGAGAGAGAGAGGAATGAAGGTTTTTTTTTCCCGGATCCGGAGAATGTTAATCCGCATCAAGAGGAAGCACGGTTACCTTCCGAAGATGCAGCACAGCATCCGGCTGACGTGCACGGGTGGGGTTACTGTTTGCTCACCCTGTTTGCTTTGCCGTACGAATGGGGGTTTAGAGGCGCGGGGGGGTTTTTGTGACTTCCGGGTTTTGTTTTATTATCTCGCACCTTGTCCATACACCGCAGCGCCAAAGCAGACTGTTCTGTTTGCCTGCCTGCTTGCTGTTTGCCTTTTGCCGGGGTTACTGGTTACCTTAGGTCACACTAATGCAGTTATTATTCATCTGCATGAACTCCCGCCATGTGCGGAAGGACCTGTTGCCCCTTACCCGGGCAGGTCCAACAATTATTGACACTGCGATGGAGCGATGGAGATGAACAAGTGCGAGGCGGGATGGGCACAAGAGTGATTACTTTATTCATTACTTCCAGCACCAGGTTGGCTTCGGTGCTGCTACGTGGGATTTGGTTTGGATGCCTTTGGTGGAGTCACCTTTTTGAGGATAAGGATGATGTTTTTTTGTGTGCTCTGATCTTTACGGGATTTACGGGCTGCGCTTCTAGTTTTCTAGGAATTTCTAGACTTTCTACTCAAGATTAAGTGTAGACACTTTACTGGTAGATGTAGAGCACTACGGCTCAAGAGGATCTGTGGCATATAAAAGGTAGTACTGGACACTACCTATCGGACTGAGGTGGTCCGGTGGCCGAGGCTATAACGGCGCCGGTCTTCACACGGCAGAGCCTGGGTTCAAATCCCATCCAGAACGCCTCCCCGTACGGTGTAGTGCTGACTACTTTTTCTACGGGTAAGAATAAGTCACAGAAAGTCAGAAATGGCAGGTCGAGACCTCTCGAGGTTGTATTGCCAAGAAAGAAGAAGAAGAAGAAGTACTGGACAGAATTTGGAGCTTGGACTGCAATATTTGTTTCCAGTTTTCCCTTGCAATTGCCAACTTCATGGGCGGATCATAGCTTACAAAGCAGATCTTTATACCTCCGAGCACATTCAGGGGGGCCCTGAAAGGTTATCTTTCCATAAACTGGTAGAGTGGTCCTCGATATAGTATATATTGGACGTGCTAGGAGCCTTTCAATCTGCTTAGAGCCTCCAAGGGGCTTGATCCGCCAGTGGCCGCCACTTCATCTGGAGCATTCCCTCGATAAGGCACGGATCAGTTATGTGAGGCTCATTTTGATTCTAGAATCGGATTTAAGGCAAAAAAGCTTTCCCAGGTCATCTATATGACTCCTGGTCGTATATATGAGGTAGACGACTTTGCTTGGTGGTGGACATGTTGAAGTCATCGCTTGTTGGTGGACTGACCCCAAAATGGAAAATCAAATACTGTGTTTTTTGGGAGCCCTAGCGACTTGGTGAACTTCGTGTGGATCGGTCTTATCCCAATATCCACTCACCTTTTCATCCAGAATTATCCAGATCTCTGAACTATAGGGATCGCCGAAGTTCTGCAAATCTGGGGTCCTTTTGAACTACCGGACTCTTTCTCCGTACGTAGGACTAACTATACAGGTACAGGTGAGCTAAGTCAAGGAACTCAGTAATGGCAGGCAGAGGTCTTGCTTGAGATTCTTCTTCTTTCTTCTTTTCCGGTCCTGCCGTGTGAAGACCGGTGCCGCTGTCGCATCTGCCACCAGGCCGCCCATGCTTGAGATTGTACTCCCAAATAAGAAGGAGAAGAATTTCGAAAGACACACTGTATAATCTAAGTTTCCACTTGCAACTTCAACAATAAAGAAGTCCTGAACTGTTAAAGTTGATGAGACAAAATGGATGCTAGAAAAACCACTAACAAAGTTCTCGGAGTTGTACAGGATCGCATCTAGTCCACGATCCGTATGATGGGCATGTCTGGGCTAGAACATCAGTAGTTCATCGCAGAATCCTTGCAAAACCGACAAAAGCAGATAAAGCAATCCATTACCTTTTCTTTAAAAAACCTCTCCGTATTAAGTTAATCTATCAATTAAGGTAAAAAAAATACACCAGGAAAAACCGTTCGTTTTTCCACCGGGTAACGACTGTGATGGGAAATTCCAATCACGTTTCTAACTAATTGCCTATCGCTTTTAGTCTCCTAGCGATTGTCGCTCGGCTTCTAGCCACAAATTTTCTCGCCACAACTGGTGGTAAGCGGAAAATCCGTTCACAAATCATACAACAGGTTAATTTTTGTTGTTGCTAGTGCTAGAGCTTTTTTATCCCCTTCCCGCTAGCTTTTCACCCTTCACAGCATTTTCACCAGCCACAGGGAAAGTAAGAAGGAAGCGGGAGGGACGAATGATGGAAGACGGGTGATTGCGAATTGAAACTAGTTGACACATGCAACAGTTTTCCACCCAGTTTTCCCCTGAACGAAAAAAAAATGGATGGAGAGTCGAATGATTTTCCAGCGTAAAGAGCAAAAGCGGGAAAAACCTTTTTGCTCCTCTGGGGAGAGAGAAAAAAAAACCCGAAGTGATGAAAAGTGTTTTCTGTTTGTGTGTGTGTGTGCTGGTTTTTTTTCTTCTCCTCCTCCTTCTGCTCCTTCCTTGCAGATCGTGGCAAAAGGGGTGCGTTTTCCTTTCAGCTTCGTTTCTGTTTTTCCTTTCGTAGAACAAACTGACTGGTACTTGTTAATTAGATTCGATTCGCTTGTCGCTTCCATTTCGCGCCGGAATTTCCCAGGCGAATACCCAAACGCTCTGGTGATGTACAGGCGGGAGAGGAAGGAGGAGGGCCCGGGTGGGGGGGGGGGGGGGAGAGGAAGAAACTCGAAGCGGAAACTTTCGGAGGCAGGAAGGCAACAGTGTAAAAGGAAATGGGCAAATGGAAAATGGCGTTTGTGTGCTCGTTTCTGCTGCACAGCTGCTTCTTGGCGCACAACAAAAAAACCCACGAGACGAGATGCAACAATTTTACTACCGCTCTCTCTCTCTCTCTCTCTCTCTCTCTCTCTCTCTCTCTCTCTTTTCAGTGCGCCCCATTTTCCCGAACCGGGCGGGCGGTTTTCCATCGGGTTTGCATGCGCCGAAGGGTTTTTCACCTTCGCGAAGGTTTGGCGGTGAGTGCTGCACGGTGGTTGTCATAGTTACCGGAACCCTACCAGCCACCAGCATCCGGGAGCTCCCGCGGTTGGCTGTGGGAATGAGTGCCAGAAGAGCATGAGTACCTTCCAGGGTTTTCGCGCTACAAGCGACGCGCCGCAGGTCACCAAAACTTCGCTTGAACGCTTGAAAGGGAAAGTGGTGTTTTCCGCACTCACGTTTCCCACATACACTCACTGGGAAAACTTCTTTGGAGTTGGTACATTCAATCTCCAAAAAGGGGTGGAGGGAGGATGGAAAACAAAGTAGCAAAAAAACTCATTGTTCCGCATAACAATAACAATAGCAACGCTCAAACACGCTAATGATGCTGCGAGATACAGAATTTAACAAAACGCATCTCAATTCGATAGCATAGACATCACTCACGATTCGCTTCGTGAGTTCTACAGTGCTTAACACGACGATTAAAATTCATTTACAGATGATCGTATTTACAAAAAATTTAAACAAATAATTTAGTCAAAAAAAATTTTTTTTGTAAGTCTGTAAAAATATATTAAGTCGATGAAGCTTCATGTAGAACTGTCAAGCTGTCAATGAACAATGGGGTTTATTATTCCTGTATCACTTACTGCGACATCACATCTTAGTCATCTCTTCCAGTCTTTTTCATAACCATATACCCAGCTCGTAGATTAGCAGCTACTCGCTTATCAGGTCTACATTGATTTTGAGGCCGCATTGATATAGGCCGCAACGTTGGCAATAGAACCTCGAAAGGTCCCAGCCTGCAGTTTCTGGCTCTCTGTGACTTGATTTTACCCGCAGCAAGCTAAACCAGGCCTATTTACGGGGAGGCGGTCCGTTCGGATGGGATTTGAAGCACCTGGGTCCTGCCGTGTGAAGGCTGGCGCCGTTATCATCTCAGCCAACTGACCATCACAACATAGCTAGGGTAAAACTGGAAAACATAGTGAGTTTTCGCGGTTAAGCTTACATAAGCTCATAAAAATTATGATAACTAGCATCACATGTCAGGTAAAGGTGGATGGAACACCTTTTACTACCATCAATGCCCTTCGTCAGGGAGATAGGCTTCCCTTAAATCTGGCGCTTGAGAGGCCTGAGGTGACTAGGATAAGGAAACTTCGGGAACTATCTTACGCTGATGCGATAGAAACAATTGATTAGAGGTGCTCCTAAGTAACAGTAGCTTACTAAAGGATTGAGTCATCAGAGATCATCTTCAAAAATTTGATTCAGAAGCTTTTCTCTGTCGTAGAAGCTTACCATAGGATCGAGTCTTTGGAGACCATCTTCAACAAGTCAATTCTGAAGTTGACAAACGCTGATGACACAGACTTCATTGATTTGAGCCTCTTCCGTGTAAAAGAAGCTTACCTAAGGATCGAGTCTTGGGATATTCTGGAACTCAATCCAAATGCTGAAAAACGATGATACCTCGTCGGTTTGAGGCTCTCCCAGCTAGCAAGAGATCACCAAAGGATCGAGCAGACGACGACGAGACGATTCATCGGGAGCTCCTCATACTGATACTGATATCAATACACATAGATGACTGCCAGAGATTCTGATATGTAAATAATAAGTGACGTTTAGGTGAAGTATAGATAGGTTAACACATCTCCGAAGTAGTTTACATGTGTTGGCTAGTACCGACTACATCATAAGCTCTATTGAGCACATCTATTCGACATTGTCAGGTCACCAATCTTTTTTTCAGGAAACTCGGCCTTGGAAACTTGACCAGTCCGACTCCACTTGATTCGAACTTACTCCTCTACGTCTTGTGCCAAACAGGTCGCTGACGAGCGCCTTCCTAGTTATGAGCTCCGTTAGGGTATCTGCACTGCCAAACAGCTAACCAAGCTCAAAGTTCGAGTTCGAGTGCAGTTAGAGTCTTCAAACTTTTATCTAAGAAACGTTCTCTACACAAAATACATATCGTAATGGATGAGTGCAAATAAATTCTTAGTAATCGCATGAGAAATTGACGTTCAAGAAGAAAGAGGTAAGATCAAGGATTTTTGATATCATATGTATGGAAGAGCTCTTTGCATTGTACGTTGATCTCACTATTGTACAGCGAGTGAGACTAGCTAGGCTCCTTAGGTGGGTTAGTCATGCCATGTGAATGGAACCGGACGATCCAGCCTGAAAGCTATTTCTATAGGCCGTCCACATGTGCTCGGGGAAGGAGACTTGGGGCCTTCCTGAGATATCCGCCAATAAGACCACAAAGGATGTTAGAAGGGACTTCGACATCTTCTGACAGTCAAGTTTTTGCTTTACTCCAACAAAACCCAGATGTTCGTACAGTTGCGTTAACGACTGTAGTTTCAGTTTCCCGGGCTGTTGCTTGCCGTCCGTTGCGCACATGTTGCTTGCGTTCGTATCTCTCTCTCGCTCTCGCTCTCTCTCCCTCACTCTTTTCCCTCGTAGCTGGAGTGCTAGTGTTCGTTCTCGGAGGGATGTGTTTCGTTTGTTTTTTCCTTCGCTCAGCAGAGCATCGAAACCCGAAATGTTTACGTTTCTCGGCATTCGCATCGCTATTCGCTCTCAACATCCCACGACTGTGCTCCGCGATGCTCGGCGCGCGAACGTCGACCTCGTACGGGCCTAGTCTGTTGTGTCCCGGTCTGGCTCGCTCTATGCCACACGGTAACCCACGGTTGACCTTTCTCGTGCAACCACAGGAAACCGAACCATTCGGAACTCACCTGGGTGAGTGCCGGGTACGCTCTCACAGGTGCCTCAAGGGAGGCATCTTCCCCCCCTCGTTCGTTCCACTCGATTTTGCCACCGTTGCAAGGGAATCCACAGCAACAGCGTCAACGTCTTCCACTGTTCCACATTTCCAAACCCCTCTCTTTCTTTCCCCTTTTTCCCCGAAGCGTTCTATGTTTCTCTCACGGCAGTAAATGTTGCTGCTGTTGTTGCAAGCCACTTCCCAGCGGTAGCAGCAAGCTTGCCAGCAGCCAGTAGCACATACCAGGGTGTACGGTGCGCTGCCGTGTATCGGTATCAGTTGCAGCTCAGCCGCCGTAATGTTAAGATTGTTGCCCAGCAGCAGCAGCAGCCGGAGCAGCAGCAGCAGCAGCAACAGCACCAGTAGCGTCGGTTCTGTGTGACTGTGAACCGACAGTGAACCCCGGTTCGGTTTCTCTTTTTTCGGTTGTGTTTTTTTTTCCTTCTCCGCTTCTGTCCGGCGTTCCAACCGTTGCGACGCGATCATCTAGCATCGAGCCGTTGTCACCGTTTCGTACGCCGCCACGGTGCTAGGTTGGCTAGGGTATGTCTTGGGCAAATCTGTTCTGTTGCTTCAATCGGTGTTGCTTGTGGCACTAGTGGAAGTTTCTGTGGCGGGTGTGGATCCGCGTTGGTGGTAGTGGTGAAAGTGGTGGTGGTGATGTTGGTTGTGACAAAAAAAACCCACAAAAGGCCAGGTGTGCGTGCGTGCGTGCGTAGGTGTGTGTATGGTGTGGTCATCTCCAGTAAAGCCCGTCGTCTAGAGCTGCTGTGTCTGTGTCTTCACGGTTGTTCTGGTCCAAACGAACACTGCCCGTAGTCAGTTTGTCTTTTTATTTTAATTTTATTTTCATTAGATTATAAGCTTCTTTTGCTGTGCTGTTGTGCTAGTACTGTTAGCATTATATTGTGAATTTTATCATATTATTTATCTTGTTTATTTACTGTTCAACTGTGTGTTTCTATATTATGTTTGTGTTTTTCTTTAATTGTGATGTTTTTGTTAGACTTTTTAAATATTTTTTCATATTTTACACTTCGCTTTAAAGTGCTTATGCTTCTCTACAACTTACTTTATCCTTTTGAAACCATTTTACCGCAAAGAAGTGAGACGAACAAAAAAAAAAAAAAAAAAACAATTTGTGGTTTCAAAAGCTGCCGATCGTGAGGATAACGATCTCCGATTATTATCCTTGCCGTGTTATTCTCACCCGTTTCCTCCTTCTCGTCGTCCCCCCCGCACTCCCCCGCACTCCTCCAACGCCGACAGCAGTACAATCAACAGCCATCAACTTCTGTCGGATCCTGTTACCAGCAGGATCCGATATCGCCGCCTTCAATCCACCTCGAACGCTGGGAATTGCAAAGGAAGAAACGTACCCGTAAAAGTGTAAGTGTGTGTAACAGGTGCAATTTTTTCTTCTTTTCTTTCTTGTGGTTTGTCAGGATGTAAAAATCGGGATAAAACTGGAAAAAAAGAAACCCGGGGAAATTGTTTTTTTTTTTTGTTTAATTGTCGGCAATACATTTCATGCATTCTCCAGTTTCTACATGTTTAAAACGATACGTGATTTTGATATGACACACGCATAACTAAATCGACATTTAATGTGTGTTACATTTTGAAACCGCTCATTGTTTTAAACATGTGGACAGTTTTGTGCATGTTGTCTGTGGAGGTTCGAAACATCGTCATCTGGTTTTGCTGCGTGTTGCAGTACCGAGAATCGAAGTACTTTAGGAGTGAAAATTTCCTCAAGACCCTTGTAGGCTTGTGTAGGTTGTTTTTTTTGTTTTTCTTCTTCTTTTTCTGGTTAGTGTATTATTTTATTTCGCTTTTCCCCCTCGTCTCGTCTAAATTTCGAGCAACACAAAACAGCAGTAACGGGGTAACTGTGGGAGAAGTGAGGATCGGTGGCAAGAGTTTTCCCGGTTGTTGTTGTTTTTGTTGTGTTGTTGGTTTGGTGGAAAAATGGCAACGACTTTCCAGTACAGTATATTCTGCCTGTCTCTCCTCCCACCTACCCCATTCTTTTTTTGCTCCAGTCTGTTACTGTGTCTATGCTTTATAGCATTTTCCTTCGAAACATTTTCCCAATGAGTAGCTCCTTAGCTACTCTACACACACACACACACATACTTTGCACTTTGCTTCGTACCACTTCAGGTGGTTGGGTATGAGTAAAATTTCACCTCACAACCTCTCTCCGCCCCCCTCTTCCCCCTTTTTTCCACACCGTCTCAGAAAACTCGTGATTATAATTCTCCTTCTTTGTTAAGCTCCTTTTAGTTTGGTGCTTTTTGGACGCGATTTTTTTTTCTTTTGGTAACGCTCGGTCCGCTTCTTTAGGTGCCAATAAAAGGGGCGCCAATAGTGGCGGGTTGGTTGGTAAGGCGGAGCGAGGCACGGTGGTTTCTTCTTGCCCCTTCGCTTTCACTTTGATTAACAAACTTTTCGACGGGTTTTGGCTGCCCGTGCGGGCGCAGTTCGTCATCCACAGTGCCGTGTTTTTGCTATCTTGCTCATTTAACTTTCTTTTTTTGCCACTGCTTGCTTCCACGGTTCGCTTCCCAGTTTCCCGGTGCCGGGGGTTTTTCAAACACGCTCGCTCGCTTTGCCCGGTACTGCTTGGCGAAATGAGTGGGAAAAGGATTTTTCTTTGCTGGCTGCTGGCTACCCCGCAGCTTTTTACCCCCGAATCAATCCGGTATCCGGCTAAAAGGTAACCTTGCGTTGCGAACGTGCGCGCGCGTGTGTGTTTGTGCGTTTCGCATCAACGAGCATCGGCGGGATGTCTTCGACTTTCGCTTTTCTTTGCGAGCGACAGTTGACTCTGTGGAACCCGAGTTGTGTGTTGCTGGGATATGGAGACGCATGGTTAGGGCACTGTTGAAGCTCGATGGAGACGCCTGGTAGGGCACAGTTCCAATACGATGGAGCCGCCTGGTGTTTGATGGAACTGTGAGCCACCTTGGCAGGTCCTGCTCGATGCAGGGACTAATAAAACATACGCCGCTTAAGCAGGTTGAAGATCGGGCTTGAAGAAAGTAAAGAAAGCAAAACACAACAAAAATCGACCGTGTCAACAGGAGCACACATTTAAATGTCAAGCCCAGGCTAAAAGGGGCAAGAAATTGCACATAAAAATGCAAATGAAGTGATACGCATACGTAACGGGTCTTTCCAACGGCGCTACGCACAAAACCACACCGTTGTCACACGAGTGCGAGACTCAAGAGAGCTAAAAAAAAACAAACAAAAAGGAAACGGAAAAGAGTTTTGAAGAAATTTACACCTTTTTACTTAACGTGTGTGTGTGATCGTTTTATTTACCGCATTTTTTCGCCCAACAATTTCAAGAGCAATTCCCAGTAAGGCCAGGAAGCGTTTTAGTTATATGTTTCGCTTTCGAAAAAAAAAACTGCTAGCTTGTTTTCCACTAAAGGTAAAGCAATGTTTGAGGCAGGTTGGTTCATCGGAATTAGGGAAAACTAAAGAACGAAACAAAAACAAACTCAAGCACCAAACATTTTTGAACATCATCATGCTCGATGGCAGCACATGGCTGAGGATTTGTGGAAACGATAGTTGTTGCGAATGAACGAACAGAAGCGATATTTTCTACCGAAAAATTAACTTCAAATCGTCCGAAGAAATGGAGGGGGAAGGGGGGGGGGGGGGGTGGTGAAGTCAGAGCCATTAGGGCCATACCCAAGCGGTATGTGCCTTTCGCAGGAAGAAATATTAATACTGACATTCTGTGAAAAGTGCGATGATGTTAGGAATCTATTTGATGATTGCCGTTTGTCTGATGCGTACTCGAGCGATGTGTGTGTGTGTGTGTGTCTTTTTCCTTCGTACAGGAAATTGCAGCGGTGGCCGGTTTTTGCCGCTTACAGCCGGAAACGTTTACTAACAAATAAAGCTTCAGCCTGACCACAGTTTGCATGTTTCCTCGTAAGCTGTTTCAGGTGAGCGGTAAACGACCGTCCAATTACCGTACTCATAAACTTGCTCCGGGAAGTGCGATTGCTTTTTCGAAGAAAGGGAAACTATATCATTTGCCATAAACCGATTGGTCAAACAAGTGCGGAAGAACCGATTTGGGTCGTTTTGCAAGTTGTGTTAGCAGTTGGCTTTAATTAATTAAAATGTAGATTTTGCTTGCTTACGAGGATAGCCGATTTTTACATTCTGTTCTGCATTGATGAGTAATTAATACTTATATGAATAGTTTTGAGGAAGAACATGAAAATTTGCTCATGGGAAAAAATGTGTCAAATATTTAAAAGCTTCAAAGAAGCCATATTTTTATGCTTTGATAATTTTAAAATGGAATGACAGTCCTTCTTTTTCCTTTGGGATTAATATGCAAGGTATTAAATGCAGATAGTAAAAACCTGTGGGGTCAAGCATTGCATTGAAGCCTGTAGTTTTGTAGATTAATTTTTCAAATAGATAGTAGAATATTACAAGCCTTTGAAGTTTGAACTTTGAAACCATTTAATGGTATACTGGTATACAGTTATCAGAGAAGGCGAGAGAGAGAGAGAGAGAGAGAGAGAGCTTATCAACGCTACTGTGGAACTTTGCAGTAGATTATGGAAAGGCATTTCACAGCTTGACAGGGTTTGGTTCACTCGGCAGAAAAACCACAACTGATTACACAGTTCCACTACGGGTTCCTAAAATTCCGCTATTCATTAGAAAAATTGTCCTGAGTAATTGGACAGCTCAAATTTTTTAGATGGCAATCCTTTAATGACCATTTCCATTACCATTTGGATTGTATAGCTCTACAGTTATAGTTGCACAATTTTCTTGTTAATCTCTTCTTAAATCTAGTATCGCATGCAGTAACAGTATGTGTACAAAATTCTCCTAAATTATTTATCAATATCATGATATGGATCAAAATACTGTATCATTTGAGTAAAATAATTTAGAAATGGATAGAAGGCAATGATAGCTAGGCATATCGTAAGTGTTTTTTAATTAAGCTGCTAACTATGAAACGTCGCTTCATTTTGATACTTTAAAGAAAAGTATTTTCTGTTAAAAACTTAAATTTCCTGCGTAAAGCTCCTGTGTTTCAATTTAATTTTAACTTACAAAGAGCATAACTTCAGGGACGCTTACAATTCATCAAATACATCGATTAAAAAATACCATAATTGAAAATAGGTTATTTAACAAAGCTACGGGATTGGTGCTCTTAGACAACGAAAAGGCCTTTAACTCAGTATGGCATCAGGGACTTCTTCATAAGTTAATCATATTTAAATTTCCCGTTTATCTCATTCGTTTGGTAAAATCATGTTTGAACAATCGTAAGAACATTGTGTACATTCGAAAATCAAAATCACCACATTATGAACCCGTTGCCGGTGTACACCGCAAGGCAGTGTACTATCACCCCTGTTGTTTAATATTTATATAGCAGATATCCCTAATGCACGGAACTACTCTAATTTTCTCTAAATTCTAAAATTATCAAAAGTACTGTAATAAATGTTAAACCAGTTATTCAAGAACATTGAATCGTTTAGTTACAGTTTAGGTTAGATGTTAGGGTTTAATTTTAATAAGCGTTTAATTTTAAGTCTCTTGATTAGGTGTTAGGTTAGGTTGTTAGGTAGGTTAGCTTTAGTACACTTCTTTTCGTGGGTTTTGTTTTTGTAAATTTTTCCCACAAATTAATTATTATTCATTATAAACATAGGAATGCCTAAACCAGCGACCACTAAACAATTATTAATCAATGAGGAAAGCAAACAGTGCGAACCCATTACAACAAAAATAATTGTTAAAAATAACCCATATATGTATGAACCCGCAATAAACAACAACAATCATCATCATCAATCATCATCATCAGGGACGCTTAGAGAAAAAGCCTAGAGGTATACTTATCAGCTCTTTAAATTGATAACTGAACAAAAACTCTCGCCAGGAATATAAAAAAAAAAATCGTTCTTGAGTCGTTTAGCTCTTGTTTTTCTTTTTATATGTTAAATTAATTGTAATTTTGCTTTTGGATGTTTTGTTTTGATCACGACACCTATTAAACGTACATTGAGCTCTTCTTATGCTGCTGCAGTGTCTCTTTTGTTTATTATTATATGTTCTTTTTCATTTTGTCATACGTATAGTATAACTATAGACCGGAGTTCAAATCCCATCCAGACCGCTTCCCCGTACGTAAGGCTGACTACTTTACTAGGGGTAAAACTAAGTCACAGAAAGCCAGAAATGGCAGGCCGAGACCTGCCGAGGTTGTAGTGCCAAGGAAGAAGAAGAAGATAGTATAACTTTAGGGGGCACTTTTAGCTTAAGCCTATAAGCATTTTATTACTATAGACGAAAAAAAAAATCCACTAAGCTCTTCGACCTTCTCCATCTGTTCTTGTACGTTCAATTTATTTTGTCGTACCAATAGCCTAACTTGAGGGGCACCGTGAGAAGAGCCTAAATTTATACTAATTTCTTGGCAAAATCACTCAATTCGGAACTCTAGTGTACTGCATTCGGTCAAACAAGTGAAGTGATTTGCCCGAGTCTTCTACCGTTCACGGTGGTTTTTGGTGTATTTGCCAACTGTTCTACTGCACCGCTCTGAAACATTCAGGCATAAGAATGCATTTCCTCACGCAGCAGTAGAAATAAAAAAGGGTGAAAAAAAACATACAAAAAACAAACAATCCTGCTCCCCTTTCTCTCCCTCCCCCTCCCCCGCTAAATGAATAGTTTGTGAGCTTTGCTGGCATTGAACTTGAGCCGGTGTGAGGTTCACTGTTAGCTTCACTTAATGCTATTCTTTTTTTGGGCCGCAGTGCTTGCAGCGTGCCATGGAACTGCACTAACGAAAATGGTGCCTCCGAGGTACTAGGCGCTTCACTCACACACACACACACACACACACACACATACAAAGCTGTAGCGCAAAAGAGGGAAGTTAAAATCTTCATTCCACAACAGCGTCCTAGAAACGACGTTCAGCACAGAGTGACTTAGGGGTGGAAGGATGCGCAGGGGGTTGAAATAAAACGGGGAACAGGGTGAGGAGCGTGGTAGGGAAATGAAACCGATGCGCTCGGCAAACATGCTGACCGACGAGTGCAGCGCAATTTTAAAGCTCTTTGGCAAATTTATTGCTTGTGGAGTAAAAGTTTTTCTTTATGTTCTGCGTATAAATGTGTGTGTGTATGTTTGTTTTTCCTCTCACCCACCGGCTGGAAAATTTTATTTCATTCGCTTATTTTTGACAGTGCGAGGCGAGGTTTGCTTTGAGGCTTTTTTGTATTTCCCTTTCTTTTTTTTTGGATGTGAACCCGGTTCTAAAAATTGCATCGCAAGCCAATACATACGCCACATGTTTGCGTTGGGAAAAGTCCGAACCGCTTTCCACTCGCTTTCTCACGCTGCGAGTTTAATTTTCCGCAGGCATAACCCGGTGGCAGCATTTCTTAGCATTTAGCAGGCGGAAAACCATGGGTTCGGAATGCCAACACACACACTTTCATCAGCTTTTCTCTTGCTTTCCGCACCCCTAAATAGCAACCCCCTTCCTTCAACCCCCTATTTTTTGCATATTTCATCGAACATTGCATCGGATGGTTTTGTGGCGAGGGGGGTTGTTGTTTTTTTTTTGCTCGAACATGTTTGGTTTTTGCCTGTTCGTTGAAGAAAGAATTGAACTTTACGACCTAGTCACAGTTCGGAGTTGGGGTGGGGTGGTTTGTAAGGGTGTTGGAAGGAGGGGAGAATAAGGAAGGATAAGGTTAGGGTTAAAGAAACAGATGAGCACATGCGTAACACAAAAGACATCACTTACAATCATTCCGGAGCCTTTTTCAAAGCCTCACCGAAAGCTGTCGTTGGCATTTGCTGCTGCTGTTGCTTCTTCGCATCTGCTAGGCATTTATCTGTGGAAGATGTGTAGAAAAAGGCCCTGTTTTTCCTTTAGCACAACGGCACGAAACAGATAGATGAACCTCCCTTCTGAGCCTTGTGGACCCGGTTGTGTGTGTGTTTATTTATTGCTGGTAGCGATGGTAAAAGGCGTACGCGCTCGCTTTATTCGTTTCCGATGCGTTCTGTACCGCCGTTGGTCTGGCACATTGAAAAAGTCACATTCAGCGAAGTGGAGCTGGTCCAGGGCAACCAGTGTGTTGTCCAGGCGACAGTTTTGAGACAGTGTCGTGGTGAGCAAAAAAAGAAAAATTGATGCTGACACGAATGAAGAGTTATGTGGTTTGCAGCAGTTTTCCTGCGTTTTCCCTCCATTTTAGATTTGTATTTTTTTTGTGGCTTGTTTGTATCGGTCGGTGGTTCTCGTTCTGTTGTTCGCGTTGGTGGGAAAGGCCTCTATTTTACCCTTAACCCGGTCCGTGGGAGAACGATAAAAACTCGCGTTCGATTTCCCTCCCCTCTCCCCACTCGTGTGTGATTAATTAAAACAGGAAAACCTGCTTCATTTGCATTCGTATGCGTGTTTTACTGGACCGGCCGGCAGAAGATTGTTTTTCTGTTTTCTGTTGTTGTGGTTATTTTTGTCATCCATTTTGATTTAAACCGTTGGGTTTGTTTTTTTTTGTTTTGTTTCACTCGCACTCCTTATGCGAGGGAGAGAGAGAGAGAGAGAGAGGGAGAATGAGATAACAACGAAGGGATGGAACGCAAAAAAATACACACACACACATAGAATGGTATGATGAATTGTAGCAGATCATTTCCGGTACGTTTGATTGAAATAATGAAAGATAAATAGCGCTTCGCGAAAGGGAGGCAACAAAAAAAAGCAAAATGGATGAAATGGGGAGAGACAAATTGTGCAGCACAACCGATATCGCTCACTATTCCCATTGTTCCTTCTTCTCAACAGGAGTGTGTGTGTGTGTGCTTTTTTGCAGCCAAATAGTGAAAAAAGAAAAACCCACCGTACTCCGATTTGTTCTGCACGTTTTTTTTGATTGCTTTAGCTTTGCTTCCACTATCCTGAATTTTCCGACCAAAAGCGTCCTTTTCCATTTTCGCACTTACAAGCTGTGTGTGTGCGATTACGCTAAATTTACCTCAAAGTGCCAAACAGTACCGCACCGTACCGCGTTGTTAAGCGACGAGCCGAGAACTCGTTTAGTGACCTCAGTTATGGAGCTGAAGGGAAGGGAAAACCCCGGTGGTGGTGAGTGGGGTTGGTGAATGTTTTCTTGATGGAAATTTAATTGCAATTGTTTGCGCCGAATGGTGGTGTCACCGAGAGGAATGGGAATTAAAAGCTGTGTGCTGAGTTTCCGGATGGGTTCGCACGACCACCGGAAGGAAGGTTAGGAATTTATTGTTTTTAATTATAAAAATGTTTTGTAATACATTGTGGAAATGGAACGCATATGGTGTGGACACATTTCCAGCTGCTTGTAACGATGAAAGTTTTCTTTCTTTTCATATGATTGAGTAACATTATATTCTACGTAGAAAAAGCCTTCGGAACACACAGTTTACGTTTACGCCTGAAGCTATGCAAACAACATAACAAAGTTAAAGATTTTCTTACCGATGCAACGCTATTAATCCTATTTATTACGCTGTACCGAATGCTTATATTGAGGTCTAAGATGTCTGGACTATGGGCCAGCTTTTGAGTACTTGTTATATAGTTTTGTGTCTAAAATGCTGCCAGCTTTCTATGAAAACTGAATATGCGAAAACGAGGATGCTCGAAAGATAACCAAATTTAGCGATGTTTCGTGCTGATTTCGCTCTAGAATATTTTAAATCCTTGCAACTGCCCAATGTTTCTAGTTCCATGGAATGGAAGTTTTGAATAGCTGAGTGGAATGTTTCAACTGCAGAGACAAATATTTAAAGTCCACAGTGAAACTTTACAACCAAATAATGGAATCATGCATTCAACAAGGAGCGATTTGCAACGTGTCCATTGATTTTTTTTTGTTAACTTCGGATTTTCAACCGATTGTTGTCAATCTGTACGGCGCCGGTCTTCACACGGCAGGGCCGGGGTTCAAATCCCATCCAGACTGCCTCGTCGTACGTAAGGCTGGCTACTTTACTACGGGTAAAATTAAGTCGCAGAAAGTCAGAAATGGCAGGCTGAGACCTCTCGAGGTTGTAGTGCCAAGGAAGAAAAAGAAGAAGTTGTCAATCTGTCATTGGTTGTCATTGGAAAAATGTCACTGGATCGTCTGTTTACATGACCATGACCTATGATTCACATGCGAACGGGTTTACCCCTCACTAATACACATCTTTTTCCAACATGTCATAGTCACCATACAAATATCCCCTTACTGTTTGCAAAATTCCATTAAATGGTTTGAAACTGCCACAGCGGATTTGCTATATTACACTGTTTAATTGAAACGTTTCTCTGTATGATTCAAAAGTTCTACTGCATTACTCGGAACCATGTAGGTAGAAACCATTATTATTTTGTAATCATTTTTTAGAATAATTTAAATTTGTTCTTAAAAAACATGTTGCCAGTTTTTAAAATATTTAACGACCATTTGGACAAAATTAAGCGTTTTTAGGAAGGTTGCCCATGTGTTTAGGGTTCTGCTGTATGATTAATTTT
This sequence comes from Anopheles stephensi, assembly GCF_013141755.1. Classification (NCBI taxonomy): domain Eukaryota; kingdom Metazoa; phylum Arthropoda; class Insecta; order Diptera; family Culicidae; genus Anopheles; species Anopheles stephensi. The sequence continues at coordinate 10,983,895 of NC_050201.1, forward strand.
AGCCATCATAAACTACATTATAGCAAGAATTTCTTACTAAGGCCTAACGTTCTCTTAGGTCATGCCTGCCATTTCTGGATTACTAAACATCTTGTTACACTCTTAGTTAGATAGTCAGTTCTTACTATGGGGGGAATGGCCCAGATGAGATTTGAACGCCGGTCCTGTCCTGTGAAGAGCGGTGCCGCTGTCACATCCACCTACGCGGCGGCCCAATTCTTACTGCTTGTAAGGATTGCTCGATTGAATCGTATTTATTTTATTTATTATTTATTTATTATGACGGCTTGAAGCCGTATTGTCAGCACCGCATGTGTTGACGAAATACAAATTAAAAAAAAAAAACAAAAATTCACAAAAAAATACCAAGGCATTTCCTCCCTGATATTTCGCCTTATCCCGGGCGTGGTCGGTTGTAGATGTGTGGAGGTTGTGGTGTGTTTTTCCAGTTCTATTGTTGGTCCGGGCCTATTGCTGTGTTGAGTGTGTTGGTGGTCATGATGTGTTAACACGGAACTCCATCCTTCCGTGTAGCGGATCTGGACTGAAACAAAACAGAAAGAAAACAACAATTGTGACAGCACAAACATTTGCCAGTAAACAGTGGACCTCAAACTGCCCAGCAGTGATAGCCCAAGCTCGATCAAGCCAGCCCCAATCTCAGAGGCTATCGGCGAGTTCCATCCCGTAATAGCAGGGTCTCTGCTAAGCACGGGGTTGAACCTACCGACCACGGTCGTAAAATGCGCCGTGTTGGGCCCCTGTTTTGGCCAGTGAGTCTGCCTTCTCGTTGCCGGGGATTCCACCATGAGAAGGTACCCAAATTAGCGAAATCCTGAACGCCTTGTCGAACATGGAGCCAAGCAATTCTATGATTTTCATGGTAAGGAAATCCTGACTCTTAACAGCCTTCGGGGATCTTAGTGCTTCAATTGCGCTAAGGCTATCTGTAAAAATGAAGTACTGATCAGAAGGTCTCGCTGCTATAATTAATAGTGCGTATAAGATTGCGGCTAGTTCCTGTCTAGCAATTTGAAAAATGCTTCGGCGGACTCACTTAAAACACCGAAGCCGGTGCCTTCCTTAGAGGATGATCCATCAATGTAATACTGGCTTATTTGGTTTAAATGGCCATACTTATCCCTGAAAATGCCCGGAACCTACCATCGGGCGGAAATCATTCGGTATGGTCTTAATTTCCTCGTGCAACGAAGAATCTGTTGTTAAAAGGGAACTGTAGGTCTCAGGAAGGGCAGCACGGTTTAGTGCCTGTTCTAGGATGCACTAATTGAATCATATTTTGCAATAAAAAAGCTTCAAAAGCATGTTTGTTTTAGCTGCTCCTAAAGTTATGCAAAGAACATAATAAAAGCGTAGAGTAGAGAGTTATTATATTTGTTAAAAATTGTAATCGTTTGTGCTTAAAATGATCAGGAATTCTGAAGTACAAATAATTCTGTTAGAATAATTCTGAAATACAAAACTCAAAGTGTTTTGAAACTTTTTTTTGCTGTTTCGGTGAAGCTTATTAGAGGCAAATCGTATCGTATTAGACTCCAGGTCAGCAAACCACCCGTTGTGTTGTGGCTTCGTTAAACCAAACGCTTAGCCCCATAGCAATTACAGAACATGGCACTTTACGTACAGCAGTCCCAACAGCAAACCGATTGCGTTTCGCTTCCCCGCTGTGCCAAGCCAGGCATTCCATCTGCATACCGAGCGTCGGTTCCTCGAAAGGATAATGATAATCCGTTCCAGCTGCCTCCGACACTTCACTTACGGTGGGCGGCATCTAATTGATTTGCTGCTCTCTCTCGCTTTCCCTCTCTCTCTCACATTTAAAGAAACAAATCCTTTCCTGAACACGTTGCTAATAGGCCAATTAATGGCCTAATGGGATTGTACAATGAAAAGCCTATCGAATGTGGAGCACTTAATCGTTTCACCGCTTGCCACTGTTGGACTAGTGGGCTGGATGTGCGTTTTCTGAAATTACTACGAATTTTTGAAGTTCAAGAAATTAATCTCTCCATCGTTAATCGTGTGTTTGTAAGGGCTCCCATGGTTCACCTGCCTAGTAAAATCAAATCCTTTCCCTTGAACGATGAACGCCTGAATGTAGGCAATTTTTTTGTTGACATTTCTCCCATTTTTTTCTTCCAGCCGAGCCGAGATATCGATCTTTATTTCCGAATGAAAGGGACACTTTAAGTGGGAGGCATTGCAATAAGGGACAAATCTCTCCCCAAAACAAAAACCAAAGAAAAAACGAAGAAAAGTCACCCTTCAAAAAAAAGGAAAACCGGTGGATGGAGAAAATAAATATCATTATACTGCTACTGCTCACTCTTTCTCTTCCGATGCTTCCCGTCTCGCTTAAAACCCGAACCCCGAAATACTGGTCAACGGTGCACGGCACAAACCGAAACCGGATGAAGGGGAAAGAACGAAGAACAAGGAAAGACACGAAGAAAAAGAAATTACAACCCACCCACGTCCAACAAACAGACTGGTTTGCACCAGAACAACCGGCCGGGGCAAGTGTGCCAGGGTGAGTGTATAGTCGGCTGGGGAAGGTGGGGGGAACGTTTTTCGGTTTCCTTCCTTCAGATTTTGATAAGAACGGATGTAATTTGTTACCATTATTCGTGGTCTTCCCGTTCGTCCAGCGGAGGGCGAATTATTCCGTCATCTCTTGCATCGAGGAGTCGTCGCCGTCGTCGTCGTTGAGTTTTTTTTTCTAGTTGAATAAAATCGGATGATGGGATACCATCTTGACTTGCTTCCGGGGAACTTTTCGTCCTTTTTTTTTCTCTCTCCAAATCTCTAGCAGTAGTGGTTGTTGCTGGCGCTGGTACCCTTGGTCGAGTAATCGCTTCAGCATCTTAACTGTCTGATGTGTTTTTTTTTCTACATTTTCGATCTATATGTGTGTGTGTTTTGGTTTTTTTTTGTAGGAATGTGTAGGTGTGTGTGTGTGGGAGACCTTTGTACAGCTAGCGTCCTTATCAGAAGTACCTACCTGAGACCAGTACAAGATACATCCTTCTCCTCTTCTTTTTTAGCGAGTTAAATTCGGAGACGACGAACACAAGCACAACGCCCTGGTCTCCAAAGCAACCATTTTCTGAACATTTTCCCCCATCCTCCCGCGAGTGAGTAGGCAGCAGGTTGAGTAGGAACCAAGAGAGAAAAAAAAGCCAGAAGTCCTTTTACCATACTGATGATGTTATCTTCTCCAACCTTCTTCTACTGTCGGTTCTGCCGGTTGTTCAGCTTGGGATGAGAGCTTAAAGCGTGCTGAGCGTGATGGCTACCGAGATACGGAATACAGCATCTCTCTGGTCTACAAATGCAAACTCCCGGTGGCCTTTACCTACCGAATTAACACACCAGAACACCGCACCGTGCGGCTGTGGCCGAATGTGTCCGATTTCTGTTAGGTGCTGTTTGCATGCATTCAGGCGCGACTGCACCGTGTGCCGTGTTGCACTTCGCACTGACCTTGGTGGGATCTGCGTTTGTGCCATCTGCATGGTTCGATGGTAAATTAGTGTTCCTCCCAGTGTGCCTAATGATAAGGGGGAGAATTGGAGGTGGGTGTGGAGGATCTGCGTTTGAAATGCAGCCAACAGACCGGATCCTGAGCCGACGGAGTAGCTCTCTCAACGGAGCGGGCCGTGTTTGCCAAAAACCGTGCTGTCAGTTGGCATCCGTGCCCGGCCCGGGTTGATTGAAGCTACGCCAGCAGTCCTCGCACATGTTGACAACGAGCGGATGAGGTGCAGACGCAGAAGGTTAAACTCCGAACAATAGCAGCACCAATTGGACCGCAGCCAGCACGCTTACCGGGCCATCTCAGCTACGCTTAGACACACAATCGAAACGAAAGGTGGCCGTCTGCAATTCATCAGACATCCGGTTGCCGGTGCCAAAAAACCCGTTTGCGAAACTTGATAGCGCTGGTTGGAAACGGATACCTAACCCTTTTTTTTTGCTGCTGTTGATGCCGTGGTGTTTCGAAGCCAATTTGCCAATTGCCGAGCAGCTGTTTTTCGCACACAACAACAGAAAGGCTTATTAAGAGTCTGTTAAGATACTGCTGCTACTGCAGCCGGGTGCCCAAGTCCAACAGAGCTGTGTGGGCGTGTGAGTAAATATCTTAATCCGGAGCCTATATGTCTTGTGTGTGTGTGTTCTGAGAGGACCTCACTTCTGCGAGGTAAAACGAATTTGTCTTGCGAATTGATTTCCGGGGATCTGGCTGGGCCGCGGGGAGCGTGGAATGGACTGGCGGCCTACCCTAGTCTGTGCCGACGTGCACTTTTATAGTTGCGATAAATCACCGACGTGCGAAGATTACAATCCCGCCACCACATCCAGCGTCCGGGTCGAACTGTCGAACCGAAATGTCTCCACACGGCCACGACGCTCCATCTTTCCGGGATCATTAACCCCAACGGTACCCTTGGTTATCTCGCACGCCCTGTCCTGCTATCCTTCCGGACGACCTTATAACCGACCGATGGTGGTTTACCTACTGTCGCTGGTACCGAGAACTTTAGTCCCAGGTTTTTTTGTTGTTATTGGTTGGGCTTGGGACTCGCTTTGCTACACGTTACGTGCGAGGGTTCGACATCATCTCGAACCGGGCGACCCGCTTTAATTGAAATTAAATATTACAGTACACACACACACACACACACATACAAAAGAGAGCAGAGAAAACGGTTGCCTCTTTTATCGCGCAGGCCACCAGGAACCCAGGGTTATTTCTTTCGGGGGTGTTGAAATTTAGCATCAAATGGAGCAGTTAGAGGTGTTAGCAAGGGTTGGAGTCTCGTTCGATAAGGATTGCTCAGTGCGATGTCCAACCATGGAGCTCCAAGTGTGTGTGTGTGGGACCAAAGTTGATGGGGGTTGGAAAATAAATTGCTCAAAATGGCTCACATTAATGTATAATTCGTAGTTGTAGTGGGGACTGCCCTCACCAGTCCCGTCAGCCTTGTTTGGAATATGTATCAAGCTGGGGTTGCTTACGTGTGGCAAGGGTTTCGGATGCATTCTTCTGCAGACAAACCGACAAAACCCCCCCCAAAAAAAAGGGGGCGAATCGACGAAAAACAAAACAAAAAAAGTCAACAACAACATAATCATCCGTTAATGATTCCGAAACCATAAACTTGCTTGTTGGTGACCTGGTGTGGCGAGGCTTCCCTTTTACGTTTGGAGCTTGGAACCCTTTTTTTGTGGCTTGCGTTTTTTCCTCCTTCCACATCAACATACTCAGAAAAGGCCCTGTAAAAAAACGGGGCTCGATAAGGGGCGGCCGAGTGTCCCATTCGAACCGTAAGCACTTGGACACTCGGTACCTCGAGTTGAAAAAGGGTTAATAGAAATAAAGTTCACCAACATCGACTCAGACCCGGCTAAGGGCCCGGCCATCGAGTGCGAGGCTAAACCTAACATTGCCCGAAGAGACGCTTAATCGCTTCATCGTGAACGGTTCAGGTTTGGGTTAGCTTCCTTATGACGGGGAGGGTTCGTTGAAGCCTGCCGGATGCACCACCGGTGCGGAGTTGGGTTTGGGTTGTGCACGGTGGGAGAAGGGTTTCGGGTGTGTTGGACAACATTTTGGGAATTTTTAAATAATCGATTGCTGGATTACATGACTCACTGCAAAGTGAAGAACAGTTAACTGATCAGGATGGCTAATCGGTGGATATAATTTCTGAGGACCTAGATCTCAACAAATTGTCTTTTTGGCAGGTGCTGCATGTCGTTTAAAAAGTAAAACATATTAACTTCTGTCAAGGCATTTGACACATGTATGAGAGATAAGTACCTCAGAGTTCTTTGATCTTGAATTTGAACTGCTCGACTGATGCCTGGAATATTCATCAGTCAGCTTCATCAGGAGGCATCCCATGATCGGGTCGGTAGGTCTTCGGTCTTCACATGGCAAGACTGAGTATCGAATCCCATCCGGACTATGTCACCGTATGCAGGATTGATTGAGACCGCTTCAAGGTATTGAGTCCCTTCTGACACATAACTGACCCATTTCAATCAGGCGTTCAATTATTCGGAGCGACTTGCTCATTGGTTCGACATCATTGTAGAATCATTTTTATCCCAAAAAAACAAAATCATAGGAATATAAAATATTTAGGCCCAGACGAACAGTCTCTCGAGCTGTAGGCGTGTTTCAACAGCTGACCTGGAAGTTTTTAAGCATCGTGTCCTATTTCAGCGCTAAGATCGAAAACAATTTAAAGAGCAGTGGTTGATCAGGTTGTAAAAGGACCTTATTAGAGATCCAGGATTCATGAAGCTCCCTAAGACTTCATCAGTGCACTAGCAGATTCAAATTCAATCAAATTCTTGACTACACTTTGCTGCTCAGAATCAGTCCAAAGCATTACTGAAGCAATTCGGACCAAAAGCTGGATTAGATTCAGAACATATGCAAGGTAGCCTCTGGAGTGCATCTCTTGATTCCGTCAAGGTCTGGCCTCTATTTACACCAATCTTTTTGAATTGTGAGGAATATCTTGACTGAGCCTCAGAACACCCTTGCGCCGCGAACTTCTGAAAACCTCGACTTTGCAACTTGATGAAGCCGATGAACCAAATATATTCAGAATTCGCAAGAACGGACTCGGTTGAACTAGACCGTTAAAATTTTTGGTTTTGAGAGTTTATTTTAGGGACTCTGATACTCTGATTTTATATGTCTTGAGCGGTTAAGAGTTCCATTTGGATCATGTAATAAATAGTTTCAGCTCCCTATTTACCAGAGACGATCCAAGACTTTCCTTAAGACCGTAACCGAAATCTGCATCAATAACGGATAATCATTTGATTTTAAATTAAATTTTTCAAAGACACCATCTACTTCCAAAACTCTGGAATTAATGTGAAACCGAGAACAATGAGACATTCCGCACCACGGACACGTTCAAACCAAACCTTATGCCTTTTTATCCCTCGCCAGGAAATGCTGAAAGTTATAGTTTTGTCCGCATTGGCCTGCTTCCGTGCTCTATTGTCCGTTTTTGGCACGACTGGGTCGTAAATTTCAATCGCACTCACACTTTAACATGCACACCAAGTGTGCGCTTCCCCTCGAGTGGAATATTTTACCGACCTCCTCACACTATCAAAACCGCCCCCCCCCCCCTGTGTGTGTGTGAAGGAGCGACACATCAAGGAAACTTTGGATAATGTATGTTACGGGGCGAGAAGAATGAGAAGTCGCCGGAACGCGAGAAACAAAAGAAGCCAAAGAATGGGTGTGTTGGCTGTCTTTGAGCGTACCGGCCACAGCGTCACGGGTTTTCTTGTTTTTTTTGGTTGTTGGTATGCCGGGTGTTGGAGTGCCTCGCAAATAGTGTTTAACCTTCCCGAAAACTGTGCAGCTGCAGTGTGAGCACAAACGAACCATTAAATGCAACACCTATGGCGCCTTTTTGCTCCGCTTGCTTTGCCTGCTTCGGATTGGTTTGCATACGGACCATAAACTTCATCCTTTTGCTCCGATATTTTCGCCGTTTGTGTGAGTTTGTATGCGAGTGTCGTTAAAAGTTCATTATAACATGCAGCCTTTGTCCGGGTTTCGATTGCGGAAGCAAAGCAAACAGGAGGACCGTGACGCCACGGCGTTTAAAGTGGCAGCCTTTAAGCAGCTTACAAGTGTTCGAGCGGGGGCGTTCGATTAGTTACGCTAATAGATCAAGACCTTGACCCGTTCCCGGGTTGTGTATTTGGACCAGGGCCTGCCCGATGCTCTAAGCTGGCCGTTAGACGATTAACCGCCTTTGTTTATTTACTCACCCAGCATCATCGACGAACGAAATCGGACCGAGGGCCGCCAAATGCTCGTGCTCGTTTCCTGTCTTCGGCGTGATCGTGATATTTGTATGGCTCGCGCTAGTTTACAGGCAGCTTCCACACCTTTCCCGGATTTGATGTGGTTTTAATCGAACCGAATTGTTTTCCAATCCCCGCATCACTTGTGCCGTGCGTTCGTGGCGTGCGGGGGCAAATAAATCCTCCCGCGTTTGTATGTGTGAAGGCAAAAGTAAACAAACTCACACAACTCTTCGAGTGACGATCGTTGGTGCTGGAAGCGCGGTTTGTTTTTGAGTTTTTCTTACCGCTTAATTTAGAAATCAAATTCAAAGCAGAAACGTGGGGGCAGTCAAAAGACTCTTTAGACAATCAATTAAATTTGCTATCAACGCTAGAGGGCGCCCTTCATAAGTGAGTCGAGGGTAGAGAAAACAAAATGGAAGCAGAGTAGAGGGTAGGGGTGGTTTGAGTGGAAAGAAGGAGAGGGAAAGGAGGTGGCGAGGTAACAGGTTTTCCCAGTTTTCCGGAGTTGAAATGTGTTTATGTTGTGATAGAATCGTTTGAAGACAGAAGAAGAAAAAAAAAGCATGGCTGCCCGGAAAGGGCCTAGAGTCAGCGTGACGAATTGATTGTTTAGATGTTTCGGTCGGCAAAAAAAACAAAACTCAAATTCGAAGACGCAAGCAGTTGTATTTTTTAAACCCCCCCCCCCCCCCTTTTGTTTGTTTTTCTGTTTTCCTGACCTGTCCCTCTGTCGTCATCGTTTGATTGCGACGATCAATTTTACGCCGTAGCGAGCAGGCCTTACCCTGTGGTGGTGCTGCTGATGCCCGCCGCCACCGAAAAGGGTTAAGCTGTTAAGCTGCGTGCTCCAATTCGGACGGAATTGTTTGATGTTTTCGGGGCTTGCGATAATTTACCCGTGTGCGTTTCGGTACAAACTGTGTTTGAAAGATGAGCAAAGGGTTGCCCATTTTTCACGTATCGTTTCATCCATCATAACGTCCATTGGAGCATTTGCTTGCGCTTCATCCTTTTAACCCTGCGCCCGCCCATTTGCTTTACCTCCTGATGCACCAACCCTGAAAGAATGGATCAAATGTCACAGGAGCTTGGGAATGTGTGTGCTGAAAATAAAAGGAAACAAAATGGAGGGCAAACACAAAAAATCAGCAACACGGCACATGGGCACCTCTAAAGCATTGACGGGTCCTCACTTTCAAGTGCACGAGATACGTATCGAGTCTTATTTTTTAATGCGCTTAGGATTGTGTGCCAGTTTGTACATCTCCGTTCCGTTCCCTTTGCACCGATGCTCGCCATTTCAAATTTTCGCTTCAAACTCAACCTGTTTTTCAACCGGATCCTTTTGATTTGGCTGCTCCGTGGCGAGCTTCACTGCTTCAAACGGGGTGTATCGAGATCAAACACGGCACAAAGTGACATGCATCGACACATCGTACACAAGCACACACACACACACACACACACACACACACACACACACACACACACACACACACACACACACACACACACACACAGATAGACAGGCACAGAGCGCTGCGTCATTGCGCTGTATCGCAGGCTCATCCAGCTGAGGTGTTGATGAGCTTTTCGTGCGTTCGCTTTTCGCTACTGTTCCCTGCTGTAGTCCAAGATTTCTCAGCTTTCCCTGTACCCCACCTTGGGAGGAAGGGGACCGAGGGATGGGGAGGGGAGAGGGGGTGAGTTTTTCCCCGGAATTGTGTTGTGCGATGCCCTTTGAGATTTTGCAACCAATAGCGTGCTGTTTATTTCGTTTCTCGTCGCTTTGTGAGTGTGTGTGTTATATTTTCTCATTTTTATCCCGGAAGCTCCCGGACCAGGACTACGGTACACAGCGAAGGACAAGTTGTTGCGGACACGTGATAGATTGATTGCGCAAACAGGGCAGCCAGTATCTCTCGCTGGGCGCTGGGTGGAATGGTTTTACGGGGAGTGTAAAAGGTTTTTAATTTCGTGCCTGTAACGTAATGGACAGCGTACAAGCAGTTCGTTAGAATCGGTGTCTTCATTTGATGCTTCAGCGCAATTCGAGCAGCTTCCAGTTACCGCTAACGTACTGGAAATGGAGCAAAACGGGCTGTCCCCGGAGCGTAAGCGCTGTACACACCTACACATAGCTTAGCTGTGTTAGCGGAGGGATGTATCGTTAACGGCATGGAGCAATCCGGACCAGGGTTTTATTTTTGCTGAATTATATCTGTCGAATCATGTGAGATCATGTACGGTTAAATGAAATGGAACTTTTTTTTTGATAGAGAGGAAAAGAATATTCTCATCAAACTCTAATAGCTTTGAAATAATCATTGGACCTGGTGATTTTTGTTCAGTTTGTAGGAGATACCAGGCGTCTCCATCGATATGAAAGAGTGTTATTTAATTATATAGAAAAAGGAAGAAACGCTAATTGTCAACAAGAGGACAAGAGAGCTTAGCTGCATTTAAAAATCGATGATTTAACGTTTACTTTATGAATCTGTTATGAATATTAGCCTCGGGCGTCCCTTCTTGTCCAGTGAATCGTTTCCACCGAGTCTTAACCTATGGGATAGGATAATTGATAATTAGATGAAGTATGAATGCTTCTGAAAGGATTTGCATTAGAGTTGCTTGTTCTCGATGGAACTGTTGACACCGTGTAATCATTAGCGTGTTTCTTCCTACAGCACACGTGGTAATATATAGTTGAGTTTGAACAAAAAACAATGTTACTTAGCTGATACTTATAATCTATTTAGTGAGCGTTTGATGTGTTATGCACATGAGGCGCCAGGCGTCTCCATCGATGTTTAAAAATTAGTTCATTTAATGAGGCTTTTAGATTTAAAGGATTGAAGGTGAAACACAAAGTTAAGTCAATTTTATTTTTATAATGCTTTGATTTCGAATTCTATACATGCTATTGTGTGGATTTGTGTTGTAGTTGTTTATTCTAAAGATTTTGTTTTTTTAATTTTTAAAAATTTGCTTTTACTTTAACACACTTATTAAAAAAATGTTTTAAAGTTAAAAAACACCTGTTTATATAACCAAGAAAGATTTAAAATTTGAAAGTGACTTAGTGTTTTTTTCAGAGTGTATAAGGTACCGGGCGTCTCCATTGACATTTGCAAATGTAGTATAAATAAAAATAAGGCCATATTTACGTGTATAATTTATGTATAATATATAACAAACCATACTTTAAACAAATTGGTTCAAATAACTGCAGGAGTCGAAGTTTAAATTTTTAATGATTCAGTTGCTACCAACATTATCTTTTTCTCAAATCCTATCCTAAGCCTTACCTCACTCAAATTCTCGCCAAACCGAACTTATTTACAAGCTTACTTAAAATTTCTTATCTAAGCATAATTGTTTTATTTATTTAAATGTGACGTGGTTGTGATTTACCTTTAATGTGAACTGTTTATATGTTCAGCTGTTGTTGGAGGAGGAAATGTTTTTAATCGTAAATGTTATAATTTTTAACGTTCAAGTAATCATTCTAATGCCTAACTCAAACACTTCAACACCATTTTGAAGTACCAAATGTATCTGAACAATGCACGATTCATTGTTTAAAAAACCCACTATGCAGTTTTTCTTTTTTGTTCCTGGTTCTGTTCTCGAGCAATGTTCTGCAAAACATACACCGAAAACTTTTGCAATTCCATCACAAGCGGTCAGTGGAAAAGTTTTGCACTGCAAGCTTAACTCAGCTGATGATTTCTTATGGTGGTTCTTAGAAGCACACACAGACATACCCACACTTCTACATATATACCTTTTTCCCAACACTTTATCCGCTGCACAGAAGGCAATGTAGGTGGGTTTTAAGGAATCGTGAAGGATGGTGAGGGGGGGGGGGGAGGTGAAGACAAAAAGAAAAACTTTCCGGACGTTCTCGGACGGGGGAACAGCTAGCCAGACCAGAGTGCAGAAACGAGTAGTTCACATATGTACATCGAATATGCTTGCGTGTGGTTGCGATTTGGTGTGGCCCGGTCTGGTGCCGTGACTGGGATCCGTGCGAGCACTGTGAGCGCCGTGCGAGTTTGTACCAGTGCCCACCCGGTTGGTCCAATCGGACGTGGCGCGGAGCTGATTGAGCGTACACCGGCCGAATCCCCTGCCCAAGCTAGGAATCTTTGCCAAGATTAAGATCTTAAGAATTGTGCGTGTACTGATTGGAATGGGGGAGAGGGGATGCGAAGGAGGAGGAGTGGATGTTTTGGTAGTCACCTCCCGCGCACTGTGGGTGTGCTGGGTGCCGAAACCGTTCGTTCTCGTTCTCGGGGCACCGGCGATGCTTATTATCGCAGCATATCTTATTCTACCATTTCATTGCGAATTCATCCGCCTACGGCAAACAGGCGTAGCAAGGCCAAAGACAACATCTAATCTCGGTGCTCTCTCACCGGGTCTGCTAACTCACCCCTTTCCCTTCCACCTTCTCCACCACCACTAGCTCCTGCTTCTTCCGAAAAAGCTGTGCCACTGCCGCACGGCATCACGGATCTAATTAATGAACACAATCGCAATGGCAACAATTTCCCGGCATTTTCAAAACCTCATGCTTGTCTCTCTTCTGTGAGTGTATGTGGGTGTGTGTGTTTGGTGTGTGTGGCCGTGTGGTTGATGCCACTGTTCTGCTGCCATCATTGTCCGCGGTTGAATATTTCAAACGACCGAACAATTGCCGGAAGCGCTCTGCCCGATGGATCGTGCAAGGCAAACCCGCCGCAATTCCAGCCCTTTTTGCTACTCCCCCCCCCCCTACCCCTTAGCACCTCCTCCTTTCCACCATTTTTCCCATCGACCACCAAAGCGAACAACAAAGGATGGGAACAAGCAGTCTCCTTTGAGGTGCTATTTTAATGCTTGACGCCGATTGCCACCCGGAGGCATCCACAGTTAAGTCGAACATTTTGTGCGTATAGGTGTGTGTGTGTGTGCGTGTGTGTTTGTTAGCTGAATTGCACCGGCAAAAGGAAACTGTCTACCCAGTTTCCGCCCGGTGAATCTGCAAGGCCGATCGGTTTTTGGCTGGCGAAAACCTTGGCGGAGGCAGTTCAATTCGGTTGCTTAAGGCCGGTACCGGAATCTTTGCTCATCCCAGCCCGTTGGTGCTACATTTTCAGGTTGCTCAAAGTAAATTGGGAGAGCTGAAAGGAGCGGAGACAGGAGAGAGGGAGGAGTCAAAAAAGGCTAATTAATCTGTTTTGCATTGAATTTGCAAGTCGAAGGCGAGGAGGACACGAAAAAAACACGAAACTTGCTAATGAAATAAAAAGAAAATCACTTACACACATACATATGCAAGCAAACGAAGGACTTGGCAAGTAATAAAAATGGAGATTTGGACTGTCTATTTCTTGCTTTTTTTTTTTAAAAAGTCCAGCTAATTATGTGTTTCTTATGTGGAAAAGTGAAATGGATTTCGTGTAATATATTGCTCCGCTGTGTATGTTCTCGTGCCCATCCACCCGAGCAAGGATTATCCAGCTTTGCAAAAAACAATTACGGAAACCCACATCTGCCATCACCGTACCGTTAAAGCAATTAGAATTATTGCGCTGCTAAAGCGGACCCATTTTTGCGTCCGCCCTTTACAACGCTTCATTACACTGCTCGGTCAATTTACGGGTACAGCCCCGGGCCTGGTGCAACTGCTTCAAAAGCCAAATGACACAGAATAATCATGATTTGCTTCATTGCACAGTGGGGAATCGGCGTGCGAATGTTCGGATAAAAATTGATACGGAAACTTGAAAATGATGCATTTTGGTTAGTTTTATTTAAAGAAATCATCCAATGCTTTAAGTGGCTTCATTTTCTTCTACCTTGGCCTAACGACCTCTTAGGGTCGTGCCTGCTATTTCTGGCTTGCTGAACTTATTGATTCTGCAGAGTTGATTAGTCAGACAGTCACTTCGAGGTAACGGCCAGGATGGAGTTTGAACCACAGCCCTGCCGTGTGAGGGTCAGTGCCGCTGATGCATCAACCCTTGGGCCCTCTAGCATCCCATCAACGATATCACAGCTTCGGCTAGGCCTCGGTTAGGTTTTCTGGAACGAGCTCAGCAACTATCGGCTAGTTCCAATCATGAGGTTTGGCCTTGCCAATCACCCAACGATTACGAGGCCGAGCTCGTTCCAGCAAGACTAGACTGAGATGTAGAACACTGCCGGTTGTCTCAGTAGATGAGCCTCGTCTAGAAGAGGTGTCTAATAGCCAACTAATATCTGTCCATGCTTTACCGGTCCATGCTTTACCAGGCCGATACTTGCTCGCTGGGTTTTTTTTGTCGCTTTCACAACAAGGTCCTTTAAGCCTCCTGAATAGCTCACACAGGTTTCGTACAATTCGAAGATTTCCTTTTTAATTTCATTGCTGAAGCTGGCATTTACTTAACCGTCCGTGGTGTTTCATCTAATATAAAAGGTCAGTTAAAAAGCTGCAGAATGCTCAATTATGATGTTTTTGGCCTTAAGTCGAATGCCCAATGTGCAATTCGATGCATTTTTTTGTAATGAATAACCAATCGGCGAGTGTTCGCCACGGGTTGATTGCAATTTTAACTGTCCAAGCTCGCACCACGCAAGAGGTGGCTATAAATGCAACAGCTTTGCCCGGGGAAAATGTCGCATGCGGAACCTACTCCTCCCGAAGGGATGAAGTGGACGAAGGAAAGGGTGGAAGGGGGAGGGTGAGACGGTATCTATCATATTTAATTACGATTGTATGCATGATTGTTTCGCGTGTAATTGTCTATCGGTATGTCGACTTCACCAGAGCAACTGGGGTTTTGCTTTAATCCACGCCATTAGCTGTTGAAGCTTGAAGTGACCTGTTTTTTTTGTTGGTCTGTTTCTGTTTGCTAACTGCTATTTTGCTCATTGCACAAAAACACACACACACACATCCAGGTACGCTAATCATAGACTAAAGGGAATCAAACAGCGGCAGGTGCAAAATTCCTGCCGGCAATATTGGCCACCTTCCGATCGAACCAACCGCCAGCCGTTGTGGGGCTATATAATTTTATCGTTTTCTTATAAAGCGTGCAAATACTGAGACTGATTGTGTGTGTGTGTGCGCGCAGAAAGAATGACGTTGAAAGTGCACGTTGATTGAAAATTCAACCAGACGTCATCGACCTACTGTAGCAAAAAAAAAAAAAAACAGAGAAAACTTTTCGATGAGCAAAACAGGAGGGAGGGGGGGGGGGAGGGTAAAACACAGAGTGCTGGATTACAATTTTAAATACACACACACACATGCGAACACGTGTATCCTCAATTCGTAACTTAATTCCGAAATCGTTCGTCACTCGTCGAACCGTACGGTAGCGCTTCATTAATTAATGCTTTAAAAATCTTTATTGATTTCAAGCACACCCTTCGTTCACGCTCGATGGGCCGGTATGCACATACACACACACACACACACACACACACACACACACAGACACAGCTGGCCACCCGCCGAAACCACCTTCCCAACCCAATAGTGGTGTCCCGAGTGCGAAGTGATGCCGATCGTCGCGACTGTCACCTTTGTCGAACTGTCAAACTAATTAAACGTGTATTCTCTCTCTCTCTCTCTCTCTCTCTCTCTCTCTCTCTCTCTCTTTCTTTTCTCCCGGTTTTTTATTTTATTTTCCAGGAAAGTAGGCGACCCCTTTAAAGAAGTGGACAGTGAAAAGCTTGAAAAATGGTAATGGTAAACCCATTAAAACGTTGGGTTCGATTTCGGTGTGGACATCCGAGTGGCAAGAGCCTTGAAAAAGTGATTGTGTTTGAGATCGTGAATGCGGAAGAATCGTGCAAGAAAAACTGAAAAATGAAACGACAGTCACAACAGCTCTGGACATTGGCAAACAAGTATCCATGGCTACCAGCCTGACAGTTGTCCCGGTGACTAAGGGGGACGAATACCCGTAACTTCAAGCTGTCGTCGTGACGCATCCACACCCCGCTAGTGTGTGTGTGTGTGTGCTTCTGCCGACCGATCTAAGCAAAACCGATCGAGTGCGTGGTCTCTGGCTCGATCTGTCAAAATAAATTTATCCGACGACCACCGCGCACACAGGCCCCGACAGTCCTCCCCGGCGTGCGTGTGTCCGCCTAGAGACCGGCGTCCGAGTGTAGCTGTGGCACGCGGGGTACATTCCACGCGTGTTGTGTCTCGGCTGCGTACCGCAAGCGGAAAGCGTTTTGTTTTGCCAAAGGTAGCGCGTCCTAGTAAACGATTCATCATCATTAGAAGTGCTATCGCTCTCGGTTCGGTCTTTCTTGAATGGTGTTATTGGACGTTTCGGGTTTGTGTGTGTGTGTGTGTGTTTTTGTTCTCCCCCAGCTCCTTGAATGTTGGCATCTTGTTCGACACACTTACGTACACACACACACACCCAACACGAATCATCTTCGAATGAGTGAATGTATCAATTCCACTGTCAATTGCGTAGGACAGTTGTATTCTCTTCGTTTTTTTTTCTTCGTTCCTAGTCTGCTCTACGCAATCGGCGTCGGTTGGCTAAATTTATTATAATTTTTTGGGAGCTATAAATAAGTTGGCGTGCTAGTTGTTTTTCTCTCCTTCTTCTTCTCTAGGGGAGGTTTTTTTTTCTTCTTTGAGCAGCCCGACTCGATGATTTGGGGTTCCTGGTTTTAATAAAGATCAGCCATTAAAATATTAAAAGTATGTGAGGAGTTTGAGCGAGTGAGTGTGTGAGAGGGACAACGAAAAAAATAAAATAAAACAGAACGAGAATAGCCAGAGTTTCTAAAACCGAGCCTATGCCGGTCTGCTTGCTTGCTACACCGGTACATATTTATAGCGATTATGATTAAGTTCTATGTTGATTTTTCTTGAGCATTTTCACTCCCAATTTATAGCGGTCGTAAATTGTGACTGATCTAATCATAGTTTTACACGTTTGATGTCTCGGGACGCCTCAATGGAACGAATTTATTTCAGCTTGTTTTCCTTACAATAAATGAAAATTGGAAGTAGAAACGAAAATCAGGCCATCCTTCAAGAATAGACAGCAAAAAAAATTGAAGATGGGAGAATGAAGATGTTCCTTGTTAGAAGCACAATTTTTATATAAAAAAAACATGTCAACACTAAAAGTTGCCTTATTATTAGCTCTTTAAGACCTGTTTAGCCTACTTTGTTACAAAATAAACGCTTAGTCATAGATATACGCCCAGGAGAAGACTTGTTGAGAGTATCCAGGCACTCGGGAGCTGCCATGCGATCATGAACCCTGTTGCAGTTTGCTGAACTGTGGCAGTGGCGGTAGTTGAGAATGTTTGCGGTTAGTGGCACGTATATGTGGGCCAGTAGCCAGTACACGCGGCTAGGCCGTGGCTGGGTTCGAGTGCAACCGGTTGGAGAATAATTACCATCGGCGTCGGGCCCTATATCGCTCTGAGACTGTGTGTGTGTGTGTGTGTGTGTTTGATCGGCAAACAGTTTCAGTAGCGTTGATTGAAATGGAATAATTGTTGGCTCTTCGTAAAACGGCTAGACCGAAACGTGGTTGAGAGGAGGACGCGCTGGGCGAAAGGAAATAATGTTCATCAAGTGGCCATTGGCTATGGTGTCCTCCGCTATTGTGGGAGTGAATAGCGAGCGAGCGAGAATAAGTGAGAGAGTGTGAGAGAGATGGCACCAAGAAAGGGAGAGCGAGAGCGAGTGTGCTAGTGAGCTCCACAGAAAACCGTTACAGCGGCAGATGGCAGAGTGACCACCGAGGTCCTTTCGAATCTGTCGTGTCTCGTCGCAAGGAGATGAATGTCCTGGAACGCATCCAAAACCATCACTACTGTGATGGTGGTTAATCCCAGCGGCCTGACTGGTGACTGATACCTGGTACAATACGCAGTGTCGACATCGGTGCAGTGCAGTGTAGCCCCCTGCTTATTGTTCCGGAACAACCCCGGAAGTGCACCAACCAACCGGGAGATCGCAGCGTGCAAAGAATACGTTTAAACACCAATCAACCGTGTACTCGCGATAGCGGAGGATGGTCGATAGCCGACCTACCTAAACGCAATCAACCGGAAGATGCGCTATCTTCTTGCTCTACTTCTTCGGTTTTTGTGAGGTGAGGGACGCCGTGTGCTGCCACCAGGTCCAGAGGATACCTGACTGAAGGTTCACCATTACCTATCCTCTCGTTGTCTTGAAGTTGTTAAGGTGCAGAAAAGTGAAGAAGAGATGAGAAAGAAAAAAAAACACCAACAAAACTCCTCATCGTGTCTGCACCAGGTGTCGGAAGTCTTTCGGCTGGTGACGGAAGACGTTTCCCCAATCAGTTTAAGCCCACCGGATTGGTGCAAGCGGCAAGTTCACATCCGGGCTAGAATTTACCAGTGCGAGGGAGAGCTGCAAAGGTGCAGTTCTCGGGGCCACAAGTGTTGGACGAGTGTTGGCGCTTTGCTCAAGACGCAGTCTTCCGGTTTTGAAGGACCCCTTGCACAACCATCTTGACCAACGTTCGTGCCACGGACGACGCACAAACGAAGTTACAGCTACAAATTCTCGGCATGGGAAGCAAGAAAACACAACATAATTTAATTCGATTTCTGTAAAACTTTCTGATTCGCCTTGGTTCCCTCTCGCCGCTCGAGGGTTTGCCTGCATCGTTAATCTTCATTACTCTAGCACCAGTACAGCAAAAAAGAATGAAGAGCAGGACCTTCATGCCTTGATGAATTACGTTCAAACATTATCCCACACTGTCCAGCTACCTGGATAATCTTGATTGTGTTGTAACTGTTTTTCTTCTTTTTCTCCTATATATTTTAAAGTCAACGGAGATGCAACAGCAACAGCAGCTTCAAAAACATTTAAAGTGAAAGTGTGTGAAGCTGTGTGAAGTGTGTGTGTGTGCGTGTCCACGAATCTGTTAGTGACAGTAGTGAACAATGGGAAAAACGCACGGATAGCCCGTCAACATCGTACGAAGCAAAAACGAACCTGTGGTAGTAGTAGTAGTAGTAGTAGTAGCAGTCAGTCAGTCAGGCCTGACAGGCAGTCGTAAACACCCGTCCCGGTTTTCGGTTATTGTTTGTGCGGGTTTTTTGTTTGTTCGTTGTTGATGTTGTTGTAAGGAAGCGCGTCAGTTTTGCGTTACTAACTGCGGTTTCTACTTAGATAGTGAGCAATTGTTTTTTGGTTTGGTTTCTAACGAATGGAGGCATCGACCGGTGGCCGAGCAATGGTAGCAGCAGTGGCAGCAGTAGTAGCATCAGCAGCATCCTCACCAGCAACCATGGCGACGATCCCGAACGCATCGATGGCAACGATCAACCGCTGGCGATAGGGTGATATAGAGCGTTGCGATTGCGATGGTGTGCGTGCGTGGTGGTGCATCACCTTCCGTCCATTCCGTCCATTCGGTAGTCGCGCGCGTGTGACGTGTTTGTTTGGGAAGTCGTGGTCGCGGTGGGCGAGCGCGCTCCTTTCCTGTGGGTCGCTGACCCCGCAACAGCAGCAGCACGGGTGGTCAGGATGCAGTCGGTGCCCTAGCGGGCTTCAGAGTTCATTGAGTGTGCCAAAAAAAAAGAGAGCAAGAGAGAGAGAGCAAAAGTGCTGGTGTGAGTGTGTGTGTGTGTGTGTTCGGTTTTCTTTTCCGTTCGTTTCGGTTTTTTTTTGCTCGCTGATGCCCGACAAGCGATCGGCGTCTGCGATCATGTCAGTGTGACTGCTGAAATCTAACGCGTAGCGCGTAGTTCGGGCCGAGGCGCTGTGCTTTGTATGTGTTTGTGGTGCGAAACGGAGTACAAGGATAGGATAAGACCCGTTCATTGTCAATTTTGGGAGTTCCACGCGATCAAATTGTTCCGGCGCGAGGGCGTACCACGGTTTAGTTAGCGAACGTGCGCGCGTCCGAGGGCGGCACCCGGTCCGACGCCAAGATGACGATGTGGCAGAGCGGCGGGATGGGCCACGGGTCCCAGAACAACCCGTGGATGAAGCTGATGGGGATCGTGCACAAGGAGCGCCGGCACGACAACACCCAAAGTCAGAGCGGTTCCAACGATCGGGCCCTCAACATGTAAGTACCGACGCGCTTATTTGTATAAATGGCTGCATCATGTTGGACCGTGTTTTACCACTTTAAATACGTTTTTTTTGCGATCGTTTGTTTACAATTTTAAATGAATGTTCTAATATTCCTATTGAAAAAAAAATTATTTGTGGCCCCTGAAGTTATGCAATTTACATGTCATACCATCGTTCTAAGGACATTTTCTAAACCATATTACATTTTAAATCTACTCGAACCTTAAAATTATGTTTTCTGGGGGAATTGAAGCATAAAGTACATAACCAAATGCCAAAAGTCCTCGCAACTGTTCACGGTTTGTCGCCATCATATGTCGATCTATTAGACCGGCCTTTTAAGGCGCTCATCAACGGTCATCACTCTAGCTTAATTTGGGTATGAACGCTCGTACATTCATCTCCAGTTGAGTGATCTACTCTCAAAATCTCCTCCAACTTAACTTGGAGTTTTCCATGCTTTACCAGACTTTACAGGCTGGATCAGCTAATTCCCTTCTCATGACATGCCCAATCCCACGGGTAGCTGGCAAGTCTTATTCGCTGCTTCCTGTGAGATCACTACAGTAAGATTTATGACATCTAGATCTCATCTGCTCATCATAATCCACACAAAAGGGTCTATTTAAATCCTTCTAAAAAACGATCATATTCACTTACACAAGTAGAAAATGGGATAAAGTTCCACAATTGGTGTCTACCGGAAACACCAGGTTACCGGGTTGGATTGAAAACTTGCGCAGTGTCAGATAATTGAATTAAAACTCAGTCAATCAATTTGTTTCATCTCGAAATTGATATGAATATGGTGAGTTCGAGTGCCAATCAATCTGTCACGTTGTAATTAAAATTGAAGTATTCGCGTCACATCATCCGAGGAGTTCCAAGTATGCAGACGAAGGCCCTTTACAAGGGGGATACGCCGTGTCAAATCAGCTCTTCAAATCAGCGTGGAGTTTGAAATTTATCGCAAAAGTCTTAATAATGGATTTTAATTAAAATATCAAATATATTCCTGTCAAAATTTAAGACATCAAAAACTAGGCTTAAGGATGTTCGTTAAGATGTTTATAAATATTTCACTATATGAGTGTTCTTCGCTCGCAGCACTAGATAGGGGAAATTTGAATCCTGAGAACGAGCAAAGGCTCATCAAGATCTTTGTAATAATTAAAATATAGAAGAAAACAAATAAAGCGATAAAAAAAAAACTTGCAACTGATATTTTCCATCGTTCAAAAATAAATATTTAAAAATTAAATAATGGCTTTCGACTAGCTTAAAGAATGAGGTGAAAGTTGTTTAAATCATTCCTTACAAGTCATGATTGTATGGGACTATAAGGATGGAAGAATATGAAGCCTTTCACTCGGTAGGACCGGATATCAAATTTTCACCAGAATCTTTCTGCCGGGCATAAGACTAACCAGCAACCAGTTATGGGCAACTGATGTTAAGAAACCTTGCAAATTCCTCGTCCGGTACATATGAGTACATCCAAAGAAGTTGATTGTTTAAGCCTTTGTCTTATCTGAGAAAAACCTCAAACAGTCTTTGGAACAGTTAGCCATTTTTTAGCTTTAAAGTGGGCGACGGTTGTTAGTGATTACTTCTTCAATGGTGCTTAATTTCTTTCCAGTGAATCTCTGGAAGATCTTCAAAACGAAAAGTACAAGCTCTTGGTAACTTGGTAACTTTTATTAAGCCATTTGTTAAAAAAATCGTAGTTTTCACAAAATTTGTATTCTTATAGCTGTCAAAATTATATACCTATTCGTTAAAGGTCGAGACAAACTATTCTATAAACTCATATGGGCATAAGTTAAGTGACGCCATCTATGTGTCAGGATAAAGGCATATTTGCTTGTCAGTTTAAACTCATTGCTTTATGATTTCTGTGTTTTTTTTAGGATCTATATTCTGAATTAAGAATCAATATATTTACCAAAATGGCATGATCGAACAAATTTTCCCACCCGATATGTCCTCATTGTGTTCCCATTGTGTGAAACTAGATGGAAACTATTGCCAGGGTTCAGATTGATTTCATCGTACCTTAAATCGTGAGACGATGCTGGCAAAGAATGTTTAAAGTCATCAGTGGGAGGTGTCAGAGCATCGTACCGTCCCGCCATTCCACCGCACAAAAACCCGCACCCTTTACCACCGTCGCCCGTAGCGTGAGCCACAGGGCGTCTCCATGTGAGAGCAGGTGGAATAATGTACGAGGCGAGCGAAGACATTTCCTGTTACCGTTTCGGGGTCGATTACTGGCCGGACACCGGTGCAAGGTTCACCAGCAGCAGCATCTAAACAGCGTCAACAATGGCAAAACCACGCCACACACGCCCGCCCAGAACACTAAAAAGGCACGAGCGCCATGTTTGCGGTGTTGGTGGTTTTTATGCCTTCTGCGAGAAAAAAAAATACACCGGGAATACCGGGAAAAGCAACCGAGCTGCCAGTTGTCACGTTCGTGCCATTTGTAGGTCGGCGCTAGAGTGGTCATTGTTTTGACCAATTCCGCTATTCCAACCTGCCCCACGAAGACCCGTCCGCCGAACCAATCTTCTAGCATCATGTGCCATTGCTGGTTTGTTTAGCGCCGCATGCGAGTGTGTGTGTGGTTTTTCGATATTTGTCTCCAGTTGCAGCTTGCAAACTGCTTCCCGGTGCCGACAGATGGTGGTGATGCTGGTGCTGCTATATGCTCCAAATCATCACCGAGCCGCTTAGAGCAATTCAAGCGTTGTTGCTGCTGGTTTTCCAGCAGCGCCACCGACCGAGGGGTGCGGGATTTTGGCCGCGAGTGCAAACAGCTGCTGAGATGAAAATAATGCTCCACCGGGAGTTTTGTGCGCTTTTGTTTTTTTTTGTTCAAACCGTCCAGGTAAATATTTCATTATGGGCGGTGTTCGCGTTCACCCGACTGCATTCAATTCCGTCCGGTGCAATAGTTTTGACTTGTCAGGGGGTGGGTTGGGAGGGAGGGAGGAAACAATTGGATACAATTCAAGAGGGGATTTATAGCTTTTGTTTGGGTTTTTTGTTTTTAGTTTGCTCCTCTCTCCCGCCAGCGCATTACTTCGAGTATTGAGTTCGCGTAAAACTCGTTCGAACGGGCGCTAGGAAACTAGAAAACAGTAAATAACATATTTATTAAAAGCAGTGTTGGGCAAAGTGTACTGGGAAATAAGTTTTGTTACATTTGTAGACTATATTGAGCAAAGAATATGGTATAGTTAAGTAATAGGACTTTTACGTTATGAGCTAAGTTGTAGGGAAGTCATTTCATTCTTGACTTTTAACAAATTAAATATTAATGTTTAAAGTGGTTTGTACTAAGAAGACTTACGGATGTTTTTCCCATACGCAGAATTCACCATCCAGCTACGGATAAAGCTAGTCTAGGAAGCCATGGAAAAAGCATTTCAAGCCCTTTCGAGGCTTCTTTTGAGCTAGGAAAGAAGTGGTAGAGCTTAAAAACAGTTTAATCCAAATATATTTTCTTACAATCCATTATCTTGATGTTCAAAAATACGTAGCTCGTTGCAAGAATTTCACAATATGATTGGAAAATTATTTGCTCACTTACTTACTCAGGCGCTGCAAACGCTTTGCAGTCTTGGCCTGCTGCCTTCGACTTCTAAACGATTATCGCGGCCATTCTGGCGGACGCATCAACGCCATCACTCCATCTTAGTTTGGCCCTGCCACGCCTTCCGCGTGGGCGGCCTCTATAGACTTTACAGGTTGGGTCATCTGGCGTCATTCTCATGACAAGGCCAGCACAACGGAGCGATCAACGTACAGTTCTTCGCGCTCATCATTGTAACAGCCTTCACACATACGGGGTCAAAAATCCTTTTTAGAAAACGTTCCTCCCGTGTTGGACAGAGCCCTTGTCTCCGAGGCGTATATGAGTGTTGGGACTCTAAATGTGCTGTACAGTCCCAGCTTCGTCCCTCGCGACAGGTATTCAGAGTTGAGAAGTTTCCTCAGGCTGTAGTATCGATCGATCCTTTGGTAAGCTTCTGCTACATAGGAGAGCCTCAAACCAATGATGTCTATGTCATCAGCGTATGTCAGAATCTGGATTGACTTATAGAACTTATAGAATTATAGAAGATGGTCCACGAAGATTCCACCTCCGAGTCACGGATGGCCCTTTCAAGAGCCAGATTGAAAAGGAGACAGGCAAGCTAATCTCCCTGGCTCGAGGCCCTAAGAGCCTCGAGAGTTTTCCATCCCCCTTCACCTGGCATATGATTTTGGCCATTGTCATTACAAGCCTAAGGTGAGCTTGGCCGAGATTCCAAAAGAGCTCATTGCGTCGTACAGTTTTACCCTGGCTATGCTGTCATATGCGGCTTTAAAATCAATGAAGAGATGGTGGGAGTGGAGTTGCTGCTTGATATTCCGTTCCAATTTTCCGTCAGTGATTGAGGGGGTGGTCCAGTGGCCGAGGCGACAGCAGTGCTAGTCCTCACACGTCAGGACCGGGGTTCAAATCCCATCCAGACCGCCTCTGTGATAGTTTCCAACTTTCTTAACGTATGGGGCAAGTCGATCTTGTAGTATTAGTGAAAAGATCTTGTAGGTGGTGTTGAACACCATAATATCCTTGTAGTTGTTGCACTCTAGGCTATGTCTCTTCTTGAACATGGGAAGGATGATGTCAAGATTCCATTCACATGGCAGTGATTAACAATTATTTACATTTTTCTTTTAATTTATTAGGAACGGTCCATGGCTACATTGCTTATAACTTCCCCTCAACTCTAAGCAAAATTTAATTATATGATTGCACAGTTCCACAACGTACTTGAAAAATCTACCATCCATTTTAAAACAATCTGTGATTGTGATCGAACATTTCCATTATATAAATCAAAGCCCTTTGTACGGCTTTGTAGCATCTGAGGTATCTGGACCATAAAACTCTCTGGACTTTATGCAGATCATAGCTTCTACTTAGGGCTAGCAGTTACAAATGTGAAGTGGGCATTATGGTAAATGTGGAGGCTAATTGTTAAGATCTGGGATGAAAGGCCGCGGACATTTTAGGAAGCTTTCGGCTCGTTTCATAATACAAAAGACGGGCATTTCTTGAATGTATATCCTTATAATTCTTCATAAACAGCACTTCACAATACGTTTCACTTATATGCGATTTGTTTGGAATTATCGGGGCAATATGTCTCGTGGCGTGATGACCTTTGGTGGTCATGCCGGCTATTTTATGGCTTCCTAGACATAACTAGACTTTACAGCGCAGGTGCATCCCATACACGACCCTGCATGGAGTATTACGCACATCAGCGAATCGGTAGGGTTCGGATCAGGTCGATGAGTGGTTTAGTGAACAGGGATCGACTTCTTGCATGAATCCCATAAAAACCCAGCTCAAAGAATCTTATTATGCCGCGACAGGATCCTTGATCTGGGTACCTTTAGAAGGATCCCTCACCGTTAACAAAATAAGAAGACTTAACTAGATTTTTACTTTGCCGAAAACCGAGGCAATGTTCCTCGTAAATGTTCATTATAGTATGGACTATTATTGATACATGATACATGCGTGGTGATTTAAGCAAACAATCCAACGACATTTTGAAATGGTTGAATCAAAGACATGATAAATAATCTTCAGTTAATTGCACAGTTCCATAGTCACGTGGATAAACTCCCCTTACTGTATGCAAGAGTCCATTATATGATTGCAAAGTTCCACAACGAACCTGTTTCAATAGAAGAATGTTGATCGGACTACCATGTGTGCCACGAGAACAAAGAACGATGAGAGTGAGACGAGAGGCTGGGCGAACCACTTCTTCCTTAAATTTTACCTTTCAGGCAGTCGTTTGAGTGGTTAGATGAGATTGGTAGATGAGAGTTTTCCTTACGTTGGAGACATTGAGTCCTTGGGTCGGGGAACTCTCAATGGTCATCGGTCTAATGTCGACCAGGTGACTTTGGATATTCATTAGGAATATTCCTTATATGTTGATGTTTTGAGTCCTTAGCCTGGGTGGTAGGACACTCAAAGCGATTGGAAGCAGATAAATGCCAGGCTTTAAGCGAGTTGGGTCCCGTCCTACGGTTCTCTTCGACTGCCGAAACAAGATAAAATGCTGGTCTCTGTTATAGGATATAAAATACTTGTAAGTATTTTAAACAATGTATTTTTAAATTTTCTTATTTATTTTCAAAATTAGTATTTTAGTGTGCGTGCAGCCATTCGTGTGTAATGTGATGTGAGTGCAACAGTTGTCTATCTCACGAATTCTCTTGAAAATATTCTCTTATCATCTCCTATTTATTATCCTCCTATTATATTCTATTGTGACAGCTGTCATACAAACAGTCCTCTGTATCATCAGCATAAAATGGTTTAAATTCTTTCCTGAAAAGCAAACGCTACTAGCTCGTCCAGCTTCCAACGTTCGATGTGGCAGTTTTTGTAACGTTCAAAAGCGAATGGCTTTCCTGCCGGGTCCGGTACGAACTAGCGGTATGAGATACGAACCGCCACGAACATACCGCCGTTTGCCGTTGCTCATCTGCAATGCGGTGTTACGGCAAGCGAACGGTAAGCTTCTGCCGCTGGTCACTCCCGGCCAATAGTTGCTGGCGCTGTGGCGGATGTGCTTTTGTGTGAGGTGTTGCGCATGCTTTTTTTCCCGCCAGGAGCACAAGCTACGACCAGTCGAGCAGTTAGTTGAGGGTGATTTGCAACAGATGGCGCTAGTCGATTTGGGTTGCACTCGTGATAAGCCGCCAGAGGGCACACATTGCAGGGAATTGTCGGACAAGGGCAATCAATGTCTGCAGTGCACGATTGTTGGTGTGCGTTGTTCAGGATCGTTGCTTGTGCAGCGGTGTGCTAAAGTTTTTTTTTCGGGAAGAGATTTATTTTGAAATAGTTTATAAATTTTATATAAAACTTCATCTAGCCAAGAATATTTAAGGGATGTGAAATATTTTAGCCCGTATATCTAGCTTGGAGTTGTTCGCAGGACCTATACACCTCAGGACCCAGATATAGAATCTCGTCCGAGTTCTGTCTTCCCGTACACTGGACTGACTCAGAAATGGCAGGCCGAGACCTCTCGAGATTTTAAGGTCAAAAAAGAAAAAGAAGAAGAAGTTTGATTGATGTTGGACCTCACTTTAACCAATAAAACTGTTGTTTCCAATTTATTTAACCGAGCCCTTAAATTTTTGTTCAAAGCTATGTATCGCTTTCCATCTCTCCTTCTATTTCCAATACAACAGCAAAACAGACCCTTAAGCTACGCTACGAAAAAGTTTAGCCAAAATCGGATCACAATCATACAGGTTACTTCGACCGTTGTCTGACAAGCATTGAGCACAGTCTTTTTTGCAATCGAGATGGCAACCCAAACGATATTGCGGTGCCCACCGAACAAGAAAAGCCGAATTTATCCGAACACCATCCGCCTGCCATCTACAACCCCACAACCTCCCACTCCCCTCCCTTGGTTTCCTTCGAACTGCGACTGGTTTCATCTCGCTCGTGCGCCCGTGTTTGCTGTCGCCCGGTACGGTCACCGGTGTAAACGGTTTCGCCCCGAACGCAGGCCGTGACGTCATTGCGCATTGCGACATACAGCATGCGTTTTCCTCCCCGCGAGCGCCTTTCCTGTATGAAGGGGGTGTTGTCCGTATCACGTCCGTCTTTGTTTGGGTTTTTCGGTGTTCGGTGTTTCCCTTGCTCACCCTTTTTCCTCCTCCCACTAAGCTTCGGGTGTGTGTGTGTGTGTGTTGCAGCTGTGGCACACGCCGCATTGACTTTTGGGTGTGATGCATAGGATAGGGTTTAAGATGCATCACTTGACGGTCCATGCGTTCCTGGTAACGAAGGAGGGATGGGTGGGAGGGCCAGGAGGAGGAGGAGGAGAGGTTTTCCCGAGATACTCAGGCCGAAATCCTTCTGCTGGTTCGGGGCACATTGCCAAACGGTAGCCGAACAAAGGCCTTTAATTACAGCCTCGCGTACTGCGAAACAGTGCCAGTACAAATGTCAACTTGAGTTGTACACGAAATTCTAACTGGTGCAGTTAAGCGGTACGGTGTAATTGGAACACCCGGAAAATGGTTTCATGTTTCATCTTCGTTTCTCTGAAATCATAATTCTCTTTTAAAAACAAAATATTCAAAATATTATATTTATTGATTTGCAAATGGAGGCGCCTGGTGTTTCACGTTAATTATCGTGCCCAATGACCTTCAGCGTGTAGCAACACAGACAGGTAACACACGTTGGCGCAGCAACTCTGTTCGGGTTGATCGTTGCAACCACGATCAAAGTGCTGCTGCCGAATATATCTCCCGTACGGGGCAGCAAACTTCGACACGTTTTAATCACTGGCGCCACGACAAGGGTGGTGTGTGTTTTTTTAAATTTTATTGGATCTGCCACCCCTTTCGTACTGTGTACCTTGGGAGGTGTTTTTGTTGGCACCAGTTTAGCAACCCGGGTTCCGAAGTGTTCCACTATTAACTGAAGCGAAGTTGGCCCGCAGATGCAGCTCAATTGTAAACATTTCTTACCGTAAGTTGCACCCACTGGGGTGCAAGGGATGTAGGAGGGGCGAAAAAAAAAAACGAAACACAAACAACCATTAACAGGTTGTACAAGTACAAGCCATAAGGAAAAAAAGAACAAAACCCACGTTCAAACCAGACGTACGTATGCACAATTTGTTGACGGGAAGCAAATTAGACGAACCAGTCATCCGTTTGCAACGTGCAGTCATCGTGTTAATGCATCGGTTTGAATGTGGGAAATTAAAATAATGCATGGTGCATTTCATGCTACTTTTCATCGGGAAGTTTGATCTCTTTTTATTGAAAAAATAAAATAAAATGAATAGAAGCACCTTTTCCGTAAACTGATGTTTTGAGAAAACAAAATGGCGACTGAATTTAATATAACAAGAACTGTTACTAATTTCCCCTTTAGAACTTCAGACACTGCAACAATGCTACAAACACGAGCAACTTGTCTCGCCTTTCTTCACCTATCTCTCTCGCTCCCTCTTTCTCTTTCCTGCTGTCTCAATCACACATCAGCGCATCTTCACACACACTGTTACAACACGGCGCGCTGCAGATATGTACTTGATTTGTGTTGCCCTAGCCACTACTGGCGCGAAATTGATATATTTAGTAACCGTTAATTTGTCACCATTTTGACTCACCCACTGCATGACCGTACCGTGCTCGAGGCGACCATTACTTTGACATTGGGATTCTTACGGGGGTTGCCTGTTTTTTTGCTACGATTGCTGCTGCTGCTGTTGTTGGTGTCTAATGAGCAATATTTCGGTTGTTTGTTGGGGCAAGTAGTCATTAAACGAGTGGCCTCATCATTTGCCTTCAAATGTGTGGTGTGAAAGGCGACACCTTAAGTAGCAACAAGGAAACGAAAAAGGGTGAAAAGACGCAATAAACGTAGTAAGGGTGATTAATGGAGAGTGGACAGGAGTAGTTTTGTTTTTGGCATAGAAAGAAGCTGTTCTGGTTTGGGTTGTAGGGTAGTTTTTATTTTATTTTCAATAGAAAAATCGCGTTTTGGTTAGATTTTACTTCTGCAAAGAAAAAAGATTTTTCAACCTTTAAACAAAGCTTGATGGTTTTCACATCTTATTTGAGATTTTTATTTGATTTTTTATTGTTGTTATTTTTTTTCGAGAGAATAAACAACGGATAGAAAAGGGATATTTGTAAGCGAACCCTTTTTTAAAATTCAACCCATATTGATTATTATTCATCCCTCTATCGGTTATAATTATTTATTATTACTTTTGTTGTTTATTTATAAATTGACTAATTTATTTATCTGATAATGTTTTGAAATTTATTATCATCTATTTGCTAGAGATTGAAAAAATTATTCATGGTTTTTTTTGTCACAAGTTTCTGGGGGTCGAAAAGGGTAGTTTTGTTCCAAGGGCAGATATAATTTCTTCTAACGTGAATTCTTAAGTAGTTTTTATTTTATTTTTATCCAGCACTTGAAATGTTGAAATGAAATGCTGAATTGATTCGATTGCACTTCTGCAATAAAAAAATAAGAATTTTCAACCCTTAAGCAACATTTTATTATTCATCCGGAAAAAGATTTTTTTTAGATTGTTTCTTTTGATGACAGTTTCCTGAGTTTACTAAAAATTCTTAACTAACCCCTAAAAATTCATCTCCTATTTCTTAGCGTTCATCCCTCGAATCGTTTATAATATAACCGCCCCTTATACCCCCCCCCCCACACACACACACACACACAGCAGGATGGAAAGTGTATGAAAAAGTGCAAACGCCAAGAAAAGAATCTTCACCGACAGGAAGACAAAAAAACTAACCTAACGCGAGATATAAATAATCAAAAAGGTACGAGGCAAAATCTTAGAACTCTCGCCATTCTTTCCCATTTGTTGACCATTTTATTTGCTGTGGCTTAGAAACATGCGGAGAATCCGCTTCGGTCGGAAAACAAAATGTTAGGCGAACACCACTTTCTCCACCACGCATTTCAGAACTGCCATACTCGCACGAAGTAGTTTCAGTGAAGAGAGAAAAAAAAAAGAAGTAAATCCGGGATGATTCGGCGGATGGGGTTTCGTCTTTGTTCGCAACACGTGCATGAGTGTTTTCTTGGTAGTTTTTTTCTCTCTCTCTCTCTCTCTCTTTCTCACGTTACCAACGATAACGATATTTATGCCCCTCCGGCACGCTTGATCTTACTGGTGTTGTCCGGTCGGATGCGCCTACCGAGCTTCCATCACCTAAATGTAATGCACGCTAAACCGGTCATTAAAAGCGAACCACATCCTTTTGTTCCCAGGGTTTTGGGGTTGGTTGTGAGGGAGAGGGCTGGAAAGGGTGGGCGGGAGAATGGGGAGATTTTAAAAAGGCGGTGACAAAAACCAAAGAAATCTATTAGCATCAGGAGAGCAACAACAACAAAAAATATTAGAGAAAAGGGTCACTCTGCCTACCGGACTGCAGCTGGCAAATTTTACACGCCATTTGTATTTTGCAGAGTGGGTTTTGGGTCGCATTGTATTTTTCTTCCTAATGTCCGAGCCATTACAAATCTCACCTACCCCCTCGCCCCACCCCTCCCCCTTTCTTCACCCCTTTTTCCGTAATGTTTGGCGATGATCGTTTGTAAACTGTTGCTACGTTCCTTAAGCGTTGCGCTCGATTCGGGCAACGGGGTTTTTGGCTTCCGATTCGTTTGTTTTGGTTTCTGTGAAGTACAGAGAGAGAGAGAGAGGGAGAGAGAGAGAGAGAAAGGTTATCAAACTTGCCACGTGCAATATGGTGCTTTTTTATTGTTCACCGCGATTTTCCACGATGGGTTGTGGGTTTTTCTTTTGATTTTTGTTTACCGGTGGTTGTGGTTTCCGCGTTTGTGCGGGCCTGCAAAGTTCCTGCAAAATGAGAGAAAACCGTGCCCACGGAGAACACGTGCAGAAGAGCTAATTTCAATCGCTTTGCTTGCTGCTTTTCCACTGCTTTTGGCACGTAACTTGCATAGGAAAGAGCTACTAAAATGTAGAGCAAAACCATTCAATTTTCAATCCATGATAGTTAATCGGAAGTTTGAATCAACAATTTGCTTGAACAATTTGATTAATGGTTCATCTGAAGCCAGTAAAAAGCGATTTGAAATGTGAACAAAGTTAGAAAAAATCAACAAATAATTAAGATAAATGATTATGACAATAAATTTAACAATGTTGGTGATAGATGCGACAAATGCGCCGGTTTTCACATGATAGTACCGGGTTCAAATCTCATCTGGGCAATTCCCCTCGTAGTGAGGAATGACTATCCAACTATGTGGTATCAATAAGTCGAGTAAACCAGAAATGACAGGCATGACCTAAGAGGTCGTTAGGCCACGAAAGGAGAAGAAGATAACAACCAAATAATAATGATAATTTTCTGTCATAAGTTATTTATTGATTGATTGAGTTATTGGTGGCCGATGCGACAGCGGCGCAGGGTCTTCAAACGGCAGGGTCGGTGTTCAGATCCTATCCAGACCCGCCTCCCCGTACGTAAGGCTTTTCCATTTTTATTTTCTTGGCACTAAAACCTCGAGAGGTCTCGGCCTGCCATTTCATGCTTTCTGTGACTTTATTCACCCGGATTGACCCTGGACGGCCTAAAAGGGCTTTACGGGCTGGGTTGTCCGGTGTCATACTCATCACGTGACCAGCCCATCGGAGTCTGGCGAGTCTAGCTCGCTGCACGATAGTGAGATCATCGAACAGCTCGTAGAGCCCATTTTGGTTTTCGCCTCGTTTATGATGGTGGTTTTTTACCATCATTTTGGTTTTCGCCTCGTTAATCTCCAACCCGAAGTTCTGTGCCGCTCGCTCGATCCTTTGGTAAGCTTCTGCTACATAGGAGAGTCTCAAAAAGTCTATGTCATCAGCGTATGCCAGGATCTGGATTGACTTATAGAAGATGGTCACCGGTTTGTTTGTATATGTTTTATTATTTATTTGTATTTAATTTAGTTTTTTTATTATTTTTTACATGTTCCTTCAATTCCTCACTTTCTTTTCCTTTTCAACTTCATTTTTACTCTTTTTTATATGTTATACATTTTTCTTAGTTCAATTGATATATTTTATCAATTTAATTTATTTTCTCTATGCTTTTTGCTGTTGTAAATGTTATCTCATTCATCTCAAGTTTTTCGACTTTTTTTATTGTCGCACTTTCATCTCTTTTCCTGTGCATTTTATCTTTCCTCTTTTGTGTTTTTGTTTACTGTGTCCGATATACTTAATTTTTATGTTATTTCTTGTACTTTTTCAATTTTTACTTTTCATTTAAATTATCTCATTTGTTACCATTGCTTCTCTTTTCTGAGATTATTTTTTTACTTCTTTTGTTTATTTTTCTAGTTTCACATTTTGTAGTTTTTAAATAAGAGTTTCCTTTTTTACTTATTGATTTTTAGTTTTCATTTAACAGTTTTGTAAAATTTTTATTCAAATTTATTACTCTTCACCTTATTAGCAAAACTCAATAATTTATGGTCCTTAAACCAGCTGAAGTATCAATATCTCAAACCAACTTTCATATTTCTTTTTAATCATTTCCATCTTGACGCTAACCGTACCGCGTACGATCGGCTATATTTTTGTTGCGCAAATGTATCCTCCCGAACTGTTTCGGGGAACTGTTAGATGTGTTTCTTTATCCCTTTTCCTGCGGTCACCGTCTCGGAAAAGCAACGATGAACGATATCCGTTTTGCTGCCCGGCAGAAATTGGTGAATCTCACCATCGTCCCATCCGCCCTCAATGTAACAGTGCGCCCCCGCGATTAGCGACCAAAGCGCGCTAATCTCCGTCAATGGACGCGCGGGCGAAGATTATCGCTCAATCCCGTCCCGATTTGCTTGGCGCGCTTCGGCCGGCGGGATGTTATTTCTTAATCATCACTCACCGCCTTGAGCATGTCCGCTTCCCTTCCCCTCCCTCCCCTTCGCTTTACCTCCTCTTTCTTTTCCCGCCGTCTGTCTAGTACGCGTTTGCCAATCGGTGTCTGCTCAAGGGCTTCGAGGTTTTCGGCAAAAAAGAAAAATCTTGCCTTTCGCAAAACACAAACACACATTAGCGGGACACAGACTGGGGCACGGCATATCGGTTTGGCGGGTTTTGTCGTTTCAATCGTTTTCTTTCTCTTTTGCTTTTTTGTATATTTTTTTATCCTTTTCGCACACTGAGCAACTCGCGCTTGGGCTGGGCGAAAATCACAAAAATAAACTTTCCGTAAGCCGCGTGTGGCCGTGTGTGCTGTTGTTGTTGGCTTTCTTTTGATTCGAAATGTATCACTCTTCTAGTGTGTGTGTGTGTGTTTGTTAGTTGGTTTGTATTTAGTTGCTTTTGCGATACATTTTTTTTTGTCACCGACATTACGCTGCCCCACGCTTAGATGCGCTTTCTCCGAGCTGTTAAAATTTTCCCAACCCCATCACACACACACACACACACATACAGCTCTGCTACCGTGATCGTGCATTGTGTTGCGATTGCACGGTCGACCAGCAATCGGCCTAGAGCGGGTGGCGAGTGAGCATCCGCCCACGATCGGCTTCGGGCCACTTTCAGTTCATAAAATTGGAGGAGTTCATAAATTTATGAAATTCAACCCGGATTGGCCGCGGCCACCAGTCGGCTCTCGGTGTGTTGCATGCGTGTGCTGCAGTGGGAGATGGTGGCCGGTTGGATCGTAACCATAAATTTGACACCCGCGTTTGGCCGATTGGAAAGCTGTCGAAGGTTTTATGACAAAATTTTACGCTCGAATCGCGCAACACATGCGGAACCGGCACATATGGTGTTTTGTTTTTCCTGTGGGAAACTGTGCGGGTTTTTTTTCCACGCTATACGGGTGGAAAGATTCCAAGTGTATTATTAAATGTGCATTCGAGTTGGAGGTGTTGCATTATTTTGGCTAATTGTAGCACGGCTTGGTTGATTGGTTGCTTGAAGATGAAAATAAGCTGTTAAGCTATCAACAGATGTATTAAAGGATTTATTTTGGATAGATTTTCTTTTGACAACGATGAACAGAGGGATGGCGTTGATTTGCTGTTCAAAATTAATTCAATGCAAACATCTACACAGTAAAATACGCATCAGTTTTTTAACATAAATTTTAAACGTAAAATTTAATAATTTTTGGTTTACCTTATAAAACTGCATTAAATGATTGAACATAAAGTGTAAAAAGAATATTTTTTTTATGAAAAAATGATATTTTTTATCTAGTTTCAAAGCATTATAACTTCAAAATGGCTCCGGGATAAGGTGCCCTTTCACGGTTTGGAGAAGGAATTGTACGTGAATTGTACTTATTTTTGTAATTTAGCTTTAAGCAATACGGCCAGGCCGTTCTTTATGAATAAAAAAAAAAAAACTTCAAAATGGCCTGCCATTTATGTCTTCCTTGACTTATTTGATTCCTAAAGCTCGAAGGTCAGTCCCTTGCGTCCCGGGAGACGATCCGGTTGGAATTTCATACTGGATCTTGCATCTTTAAAATATTCTTATAATTACCAGAAATGAGGAAAATATTTGATTTTGGCATGAACAAGTTCTTCTTCTTGTTTCTTGGCCTTACAACCTCTTAGGTGGTGCCTGCCATTACTGGCTTATTGGACTTATTGATAACGCATAGTTAGATGGTCGGTCCTTAATAAGGGGGATCGGTTCAGCTGAGATAAGAACCTCGGTCCTGCCGTGTGAAGATTATTAAATTAGAAGTTTTAAATTGTTGCTAAGCATTTTGAATATCTTGATAAACTGTTCAGTTGGGCATACATGTCAAAAAGATATTTGTGCAAGAGATTGTTTAAATTTATGTTCAAAAATGAAATGAAATGTTTTATGGCAAGAATTAGGACACTGTATAGGGAGCAAAAATTTTATATATTCTAAAGTACTAATTGTGATATTTGTTTTACTTTCCAAATTTTGCCCTAAAAAGCTTTAATTTTCAATTGTAATTTTCTGTGCGTTAAATAAAGTACAGAATTATTTCAAAAAGTATTATCATAATACAAAATTTCATCGAAAATCGAATCAGCCTATGTCAATGGATGAACATTACAGAATTGTTTGTTGTTGTTGTTGAGATAGTTATACTTGGAAAAATTGTTCTTGTTTTAACAACCGAATTATTTTCTTTATTTTTCAATCTTATTTGCACCAGTTTTCTGACCCGGATCGTATCTACGTTATTACTCAATTTCCGACTGAGCCAACCACAGGGTTCTCTGTCTATGAGGATGGACTGAGAATGACTTTACGAGCTAGGGTTGCTTAGTGCTTTTTCCATGACATGTCCGGCCCTCCTAAGGAGTGGGACCATAATAAAATTCTTTGCTAGTGAAGTCATTGTTTTGATCGGTTGTGAATGCCAAGGTGCTTAATTGGATGCCCTAAGTGAGATGGAAGTTGGAGGGTTTTGGCAAATTGAAGTCGGCTGAGGGAGAAATTCTTCAGATCAGGACAAGGCTAGTATCTGTGAGCTGTTTGTGAGTAATAAAACGTCTTATATCGTCTCATTTCTGTAAGCTGTACTCTGACACCATTGCGTTTATCTCAACTGCTATGTTGCTGTCGCTAATGATTTTTGACCGAAGATAGATAAAGTTTTGAACGACTTCAGTAGTGCGTAAATCATCATTTTGAGTTTTGCCTTGTCTCCAAGTTAAGCAGAAGTATTGAGCGCTGCCTGCTCCATCCTTTGGTAAGCTGCTTCTACACAGGCGAACTTCAAACCAATACAATCTATGAGATCAGTGTATGCCAGGAACTGGATGCAACCTCCGAGAGTCTGGAATAGTCCTCTCTAGCGTCCGATTTGAAGAGAAGACAAGTAAATCTATATTGTTGGCGTAGGTTCTTGGAAGTAGCTAGAGGCTCTCAGTGGGTTTCGTTCCTCCATCACCTGGGGTGTTTGGTATTTTCCATCAGAATATTTAGATTAGATTTGGTGAACATTTTTAAGTTTGCAGATTTTTTCACACTCATTAACATTGTAGATACAGTTACTGTCAGACTGAGCATTCAAAAGAATAAAATAAATCTTTTAAACCTTAGTGAAATCATCTCTTCAAAACGTTGTACGATCGTTTGCTGCCATTTGAGGTTGCCTTCATCGTAAGAAATGATTCCTACCACTCTAATCTTCTCACTATGTCTTTCTGCCTTCTACACTTGCTTTCCCTTCCTCTCTCTTTTTCTCTGTCCTTCCCCGACTCCATTTACATGCTCATCTCGCTCAGCTTCATCTCCCTCGAAAGGGGTATGAGCATTCAAAAGTTTGACGTTGATGAGAAACATGACAACCGCGATTACAAACGCTACTAACTCTGCCCATTACCCAACGACAGGGGAAGAGACAGTAAAGCAAAAACAAAAAAATTGAGCAGCCACCATTTGGAAGGATGAGAATGAAAGATGAGTCCACCGAAACAATCGCTCGCCCGTTAACGTTCACCGACGGCACTGACGTACCGGGGCAGCTACATGAATTGACTTTGATGACCTTCGACTAATGGTCGAATGGTTGTGAAAGAGGTAGGGAGAAGGTTAAGCTGGATCATCGATCACTAAAGAAGAGGTAAGGAAGCGAAGGGAGGGGGGGAGGGGAAAGGGTGGTAAAGGGGGTGTGATGTTATTTTTCCCTCATTTCCTTTTGACGGAAGTTGCTGGTGGTCGACAAATCGTTACTTAATTCTTTCCTCTCATGCGCGTAAACGGAAGTCAGTTGGTGGGTTTTTTTTTCGTGTGGAGAGAAGAGAGAAGGAGGAGCGGAGAGGGGAGTGGTAAGAATTGAGGGAGGGAGAGAGATAAAAAAAGAGAGTGGGAGTACCATGCACGATAATAAAAGATTAAATTTAATGGGTACCTCAGTAAAGCTTAACTTCGTTTCCAAACATGGCCGCTATAAAATGGCTTTCCAATGTTCGTGTTTGTGGTCCAATAACAGCTGTTACTGGTAAGACCCTTGATATCAGAAGAGTTTCACGACAAGCCGGAGTCCACAAATCCATCTCTTACTCTCATCTTAAGAGTCCAAAATTGTTTGACACAGTGATGCTAGGTCCGACGTACAAGTCAAGCAGCATGATTATAGAGATCGGAAAAAAAGACGCCGGAGGAAAACAATATCACACTGAAACCGTCGGGCAGCAAAGCAGTAAAAAAAACGGCCACTACCAGCCAGCCCTGCACACAACGACACTGGGCGACATTTTCGCGGTCACGCGGCTGTAGCTGTGTGTAGCGGCGTTAAGGGACTATTTTTACACACCCCGTACCGGCTATTAATAGCCAGGCTTCGTAAGAAGTGACCGAACGAATGAGCGTCCCCAGATGAAGATGCCCGACGGAGGGTTGTCGAGAGGGAAGGGCAACGTAGGAACACCGGGGAACCGAAGAAGAAAAAGGCCGCGGCACTTGATCATCGTTCGGGGTATTCACGTACCGCGGCAGCCGACGGATGTAAAGTGTTGAACCGCGAAGATCAAATGCTGTTTCATCGCGATTGGGCGAGCGAGCAAACACCGATCGACATAATCGGTGGTCTGGTACACACGGCGACGCGGACAGTCGCCGGACACCGGACGATGTGGGTGGTTTTGGGTTTGAACGAACGGGAGGGCAAGCAACCGTCAAACGAAAATGAGCGAAAAAAAAAACACACCCCAACACCGATCGCGAGTGGCTTGTCAGATGAGCCAGATTGATGGAGGTGTGCGATGGGCGAGCACGGTTCAGTCCGTTTGGTGACGATAATGACGACGTCGGCGATACGGGTGCCGATCGCCGATCTATCAGGTGTTTCGCGTCTGGGGCGTGCGTTCGCTATAGGTTCTAGCTCTGGTCAGATGGGGAACGGTGTTTGGAGAAGGCAAACCATGCTTACCGCCATCAACCTCAAAACTAGATGGCAAATGATTGAACGGTGGTGTTTATGATACAGGATGCCATGTTAAGCGGTAGAAATCGAAATATAAACGATCAAGAAGCGATATCAATCGGAACATGGAATATAAAAGACAAAATAAAGAAAGGAAAAATATGTCACAAATTATTCCTATACGAATAGGAAGTGTAATATAAGTGCAATAAAAAAAAAAATAAAAAAAAGCAATAAAAGTGTAATAAAATCGCAAGACACGAAGCTCGTAAATTATAAAAGGAGAAAAACAATACAAAATAAGTGCGAAAACCTTGTTAAACATAGACGAAGTGAAAAACTGCACTGGAAAAAAGCATTCAAAACGGAGCACATAAAAAGGAAAAAAAAAACAAATTGAAAATAATAATGATAATGTAAGCTCCTGAAAGAAGAGGATAACATAGAAGTACAAAAGAAAAGGAAAGTGGGGAAAATCTTAGCAAAATGAAAATAAAGATAAAGTCTATAAAAAAATAAAAAAGAACAACAAGTTTCTTTTAAGAGAGTTTGAAGTTGTTGAAATAACTAACAAAACTAAGAAGTGAGAAGAAAATTACAAAAGAAGAAAAAATACAAGAACATACTAAAACGTGCAAAGAAAGAAAAAAGAACAAAATGGAAAACAAAAAAATAATAATAGAAAGCAAATATAAAAAAATAGGAAAAGTAAGATTTTGAGATAAGTCAAAAATATGAATGAAAATGCAAAACAGTTCAAAAACAAAATTAAAACAAATGGATTAAGCAAATCAGAACCATAAAAAAATTAAAAAGGAATAAAACATTCATAATTAGAATAAAAGAGAAACAACGAGACTAACGAATGACAAATGACAACCATAATGAACCAATTTGCTGAAAAGAAGTTTTTAGTTTTAGTCAAATAAATCTAAGTATGAAATAATGAAAAAAAGAACAATATGAGAACAGAATTACAAAAACAAAAATATAAAAACAAATCTGCTGGTAAAAAATAAATAAAAAATTAAAAGTACAAAAAGGTATAGATAGAATTTTTTTTATTCATAAAAAAAACGGCCTGGAGTGTAAATAGAAATAAAACTCAAAAAATTATGAATAGAAAAAACAAAAAAAAGCATTTAAATAAAAGAAGGAAAAATTGCTTTAAAACTAAAAAAAAATTATTAAAAATATCGGAAATGAGAAAAATAAAACAGAAGTAGTGTTTAATCTAAAACGCAATATAAATTATTAGAGACAACTTTTTAAGAATCAAAACCACCCAAGGTAACGAAATAAAACCAACGAATATACCACATCTTTACCACTGTCACACGATACCGGGACACACGGGTTGATCGTAGACGCCAACTTATTGCACCGGCTGGATCAGCTTTACGATCTTGACCTTCTTCGGCGGTTGCGTGCGTACGTACGTAGTGGCAGCATGTGTAGGTGGTTGTGAGTTGTGATAGAGCACCTTCGGCAAACAAAAAAAAAAACACCTTCAACACAGGACTACGTTACAATCGCCACCACAGCAAGCAGGGACATATCGGTTACCGGTGCCAATTGGTGCAAAGCACCGCAGTCCGCATCTCGGAACGCTGCCGACGACACTACTGAGCCACTTACTGGGTACTCTTCTAGACACGTCGACACGCCACCACACAACCGCTCAATTGTTGTGCACGCTCGATGGTGAAGAACCATCTCAGCGCTAAGATTAGCGACCGGGGTATGACCCGGGTACCGCAAAAAAAAGACCCACGCCCAAATACACACGCCGTGTATGGCCGCGAGGGTCACGCCAAAAGGATGCTGCCGCCGGTTATTGTTTGAGGGTGTGGAAGGGGGGTGAGCTGGTGTGTGCGCAACCACCTCTTTTCTCGCGTGTGTGTGTGTAGGTTTTTTTGTCTCTACCAACTTTCTGTGGGGAGCAAATCTTGAAGTTGAAGCAGTGGGATTATCGAGTCAGGAAGGATACGTTTCTAAGGGTAGGAAGATGAAAGGAAAATAGTAATCTGAGAAAGGGAGGCAGGGAGCGAGGTGCGGGAAGGTCTCAAATACATCACCAAGCAGAACAAAACCACCCACAAACACACAAACACAGAAATCACGACTCGATCGTCATCGGTGTCGTCGCGCGTCAAGCCCGACCGAGCAAAGCATTTGGTTCGGTCCGGGTCCGGCGCGAACGATATCTGCGTGCGAAGATCGCGCTGGCAGCTGGCGACGACGACGGCCGGGACCAGTCAGTGGCCAGTACCAGTGTCGGAGTGTCCGCGAACGCTTACGGCGTTAACGACCATTCGATTCGAAAAAATCGTTCCGCGCGCGCTTGTTGGAGGCCTGGCGTTACCGTGTTCCGGTCTCGGTGTGCGTGTGTGTTGGTGTGTATGTGTGTGTGTGTGTGTGTTATTATCCGGTTGCGCTATACTCGTGCGATTGTAAATATTAGTGTGTGTATGTGTGTGTGTGTGTGGGTGGGTGTTCCAGTGACAAATCTTCAATCAACCTGCAACATCACAATCGGCACACTTGATACACTCAACACACACACACACACAGTCATACAGGAAGCACTACAACGTACCCTCATCTATACATCTATACGAGGCGCGGAACCTTACAACAGCAACTTTTGTTTGTAACCTTGAAGCTACCATCTCAGCAAGGATCAGGCACAGTCAGCCAGGCCCAGCCTCACATTTTACCTCACTTCTTTAAAATTTCCCCCCACCAGCCCCACTCCAACCACCCACTTACCCCCTGCTCACGCCAATCGATTTTTGGGTTGCAAAAAATAAAACCTAAACTCTTTTTTGCAACTATTAATCCGATGAAGAACAGATCACGTGCACATACGTGATCTACGCGCGCGCGTTCGCCGTCTGTATTCGTACTTGGGGTAGGGAGGTGGGCGCGGGGGGGAGTTGCAGTTTTTTTTTACCAACTCTCTCCTCTTCTACTCTCGCTGCCCACTAAAGCAGCAAGGCAACAGAAGAAAACTCACCATCCTGTACTACTTTCTTATTTTTAAATCATTTGATACCGGGGGCTGATTTGCGCCTGGCGAGTGTTTTGTGTGGGGGTGTGAGATATATTCGGGTTGGTGAGTGGCTTGTGAGTATTTCATTTTTTGTTTGTCACAACCAGCACAACCAACCTCCCCCCCCACTCTCCCCTGTTTGATCCACCCGTGCCACCATCGCTACATCTCGATCTCGGTGGCGTGTCTGCTCGGGTCTAATCGGGGTGGGAAAATAAATCTTCGAGCGCACTCGGAGGGTGGGTTTTTTTTGTCGTTGTTGTTGTTGTTTTGGGTACTTAATTTGTAAAAAAAATTACACTCAACCATATACAGAGAGAAAGCGAGAGAGAGAGAGAGAGAGAGAGAGAGAGAGAGAGAGAGAGAGAGCGAGAGCGCGAAAACGATCAACTAGAAACAAAGTTCGTCGTCATCGAGACATCAAACAGACATTCTTCTCATTTAGAATTTCACCGCTATCACTGTTACATTGTTGGCATTGTTGGCTCACAAAATGGTGGGGATATGCTACCATAGACAATACATCCCCTCCCCCTCCCCTCCCCCCATTTTTTCGCACTTACAAACGTTGTACATCCCGTAAGGTCACACATCCCTCAGCAAGAACAGTAGAAGTGGAAGAAATTATTTTTATGAGCACATTTTAACACTTCCTGTGCTGCCTCTTGTTCTTACACAACCACAACAACAAGAGAAACAAAATGGTGCAATATGCTGACCTTCTTTCTCTACCTTTCTTCGCCCATGGCGGCCAATTTGCCAATCTAATAATCCGTTCTCGGCTTGCGTAACGTGCGTGCGTAGCTTCGGCTGGGCATGTGGTGAAAGACTCCGTGTTGCACCGAAAAGGATCGACCGACGCTTGAGCCGTTGCTTCGAACGAACCGAGTACGAGTGTGTGCGTCATCCTTAGCCACATCCGTCAACGAGGTTTGAATACGTTTGTTTCCTTTTTGTTTGTTCTGTTACCTTGTTTTCTTTCCTGATCGTGGAAAGTAAAAGCAACACATACAGATGCACATAAAAATAAAGGGTTGTGGTTTTGTTTGCTGATGTCTTTTAGTCTGGTGGTCTGTGGTTTTGTTTGCTGATGGTGGTGTAGTCCTGGCGGCTGGGATAAGCTAGACTATTAGTGGGTGATCTTTTTGCTGAGATGTGGACGATTGGTTTTGCAAGAGCGTTTAATTTTAAAGAAAATGCGCGTCTCGTTTGTTTTATACCACAATGATTTGTTATTTTTTGGCCATTGTTTAATAATAAAGTTGCTCCACTGCCAACGCGAGTGTGATTTTGATTGAGTTCCTACAAGAGAAGTTGATAAAAATATATGTTTAAAAAAAGTGTGATTTGCTAAAGCAGATCAAGAGAAAAGAAGAAAATAAGTAAAAGTCAAAGCGAAAAAGCATAAAACCAAAACAAAGTTGAAAAGTGAAACGAGAAACGAGTGAAAACGAAAAGTGGAAAAGAAGAGGTGTAGAAATATATTTACAAATATATTCTCAATCAACCGATCCAAGATTTACGGCTTGATGGCTGTAGAAGGAGATAAGAGAAAAAGGGGGTAAATGAAGAAAGCAGCTACCGAAACAGTGGAAAGAGATAGCAAATAGGAAAGTGGCAATAGGCAAAAAGTAAAATGAAAAAAATCTGCCAAGCAATGCATTGAAACGGGCACGATTTTGTGTACGCGTTTTAGTAGCTGTTTAGTAGTGTCACTTGTTGCTGTTCGCGAAGGGTTGGTTCTGGTATTTTTATTTCGGGGCGAGTGAGGAATTTACCTACCTCTGCTCCTGTCCGACGTTTACTCCGCTCTCACCCATTTCCTGGTGGGTGCGTGAGTGTTAGTGTGTGTGCGTGTGTGTGTATTACAAGTGTCTTGTGGAAAGTTGGAGCCGTATGGGCAAGCAACGGGTAAAATAAATATTCTATTACAACCGGAGTATAAACAAAACCTCGACACCGACTGCAAACCACGCCAATCAAAGACCCGAGATCGAGACAACCATCAACAATCGAGCACCAGGGAAGGGCACACTAGTCGCTTCCGGTTCGGGGTTTTTTTTTTTTTGCTTCGCGGTTTCCTGTCGCGATGGTGTCCGGGAAGCGGACTGGCAGCGAACAGCAGCAGCAGCAGCATCACCAGCAGCAACAACTGCAGTAAGGAGAGACGTAGACAGTACGTGCGCGCTGTAAGCCATCATCGCCCAACACCCGTTCGCTTCTGACCCGCCGGTGCCGCCTGCGGTACCGTCGATGGATTATCTCAATGGCTTACATTTCA
Source organism: Anopheles stephensi (assembly GCF_013141755.1). Taxonomy (NCBI): domain Eukaryota; kingdom Metazoa; phylum Arthropoda; class Insecta; order Diptera; family Culicidae; genus Anopheles; species Anopheles stephensi. The sequence goes on from NC_050201.1 coordinate 11,027,683, forward strand.
GCGCAGGGTGTCATCTCGTCGGCGTTAAGGTGAGCAACCATCGTGTGACCCGTGAAAGGCTGTGCATGGCTGTGTCATTTTGGCTCATTTCGCTTGCAAAACACCATTCGGCAGCTAAGAAGCTGCTTAAGAGCGGGCTTACTTCGCGTGGTGCGAACCATTAAATAGACTATGTACATCAAAAATATCATTGCAAAACAGAAATACATAAATTGACAGTGCACTACCGGTCAGCAGCTTTGCAGCTGTTTAAGAGAGGACATTCAGAAAACATTTGCAGTGATCGTGCATTTAGCTCATTTCACTTGCAAATCAGTAAATTACCAAAGGGGACTATAGTGACTTCTTAAAAATCTGATAAATCTCTGTCGGCGAATAAAAATCTGTCAAACTTTCTAGCAATCAAACAACAGTTGAACCAAATTTTGTAAACTTTTCCCGAAATATTGAATAACAGTAATACCATTTTGACAGAATGGTCACTCGCGTCATAAATTTGCAATGCATTTTTCATGTACAATATTGATTTTTTATTTATATTAATTTTGGTATAGCTGATGTTATTTGTCCGGTATAGCGTGTCCGGATATAGCAATGGGGGCGGTGTGGTCTTCACACGGCAGGGCCGGGGTTCAAATCCCATCTAGACCGCCTCCCCGTACGTAAGGCAGACTACTTTACTACGGGAAAAATTAAGTCACAGAAACCCAGAAATGGCAGGCCGAGACCTTTCGAGGTTGTAGTGCCAAGGAAGAAGAAGAAGATGCTATTTGTAATTGGTTGAAAATTTCTTAATATTTTCTTGCTTACATTTCACGGATACAGAGCAGCAATAATATGAACTGATCCTGCCACAGAAACTCGAAAAATCTTTATTTTAGTTATTTGTTAAAATTAAATTTTGGATTTTTGATGAAGAAAAAATTTTGAAAAATGCTTCTGGCGGAGGCTCGTTTTGGCTGTCAACTTTGAGTTGAGATTTAGAAGGAGTTTACCCACAAAACGTCAAAAGCATATGGAATAAAACCGGCCAATCCTAGATCCAAAGTATCGTTTAGTTTAGTATCGATAGATTTCAAGCGAATCTTCGAGCATTTCCAGCTCTTATTCGCGTGTTAGTGACAAAATACATCAACGTGAACTTAGATTCCAAATAGAACATAATAATGCATTGCAATACCGTTCGGCAGCTTGGAAGCTGCTTAAGGGTAGAAATGTAGTGGCTAAAGCTTTTAAGCGACTATTACGCGAACGTTTCCAGACCTAATCCTCTGCACCCACGCATTTCCAACCTTATGCATGTGAACACTCCATCCCCTGAAACTCTTCCCCCGCAATATGTATTAGCCGGCACAGGAAACTGTGGAGATTTATTGTGCACATTTTCCGGACCCATCTTGCTGTCGGATTTAATTTTTCACTTCGCTATTTCGCGGTTTTCAAAACACGCCGCTAGTTACGCGTCGTGGACGCATAAAACATTAAAAATACTGATGTGTTGTAAAGGCAAAATAACTCGCAATATACAGCTAAAGATGCAGCAGGGAGGGTGGGAGCGGTTGGGGGAGCAGGCAAGGGAGATAGAAAGAGGCAAATGGTGGACGGGCGGGGAAAAGGGGAGCATAAAATTAAACGCGCGCAATACACATCGTGTGCAGTAAAAATTCGTGCCGCAATCCTCTTCGAGATACGCGCTTGTGGGAGAAAGAGATGGAGAAGATGCGTGCGAGAGACAGGAAGAGCGAGAAAGAAATGGAAAAAAAACCGTCACGAGAGAGGGCACATTAATAATAATTCGTCGCTAAGCGAAATTATGAAATGGTGCTGCGGGTAGTTTTTCGTTGTGTTTTCCCTCCGTGCTTTGTGTGTGTGTGTGTCATCACACAGCTCTCTTCCTCCTCTCTCCCCCCCTCCCCCCATCACCCTCGCATCCCCTTTAATCTCCTCTCATTTCGGGTATAAACTATGGAATTTAATAGTCATCCGAAGCGCACACAACACGCCGCCTGCTTCGGGTCTGACATATCGATTTATGGTTTGTCATTTTAATTCAAAACAGAATACCGCACGACCGCGCTCAAACAGACGGATGCTACAAAAAAAAAGGAAAAAAGGAAAAACGAATGAAAAATCTCGCGACGGCACTTACTTAGTGCGGTGACATTACAAAACACCTGCCCGCCGAACGTCATGTGTGTATGTGCGAGAAGGACGGCCCTTTCGCAACTCGCGGAACCTCGGCAGATTGGCCCCGTTTTAATGTTGTTTTTTTTGTTTGTTTTTTTGATGGTGACCTTTTCTGGGAATGAGGTGGTCGCGAAGAGAAAGTAAGCGTGTGCCCGAAATAACAAAAAAGCAACAAAAAAAAAACGATAAAAAAACCTTCAACAGCGTTGTATTTGCGAGAGAGCGAAATTGGCAAGGATGAGATGTTTGATGCACAGAGCTGCATGTAATTAGTAATATTTTTTAGCAAATAACACTTATCATTATTTATGTCAAAAAAAAAGAAGAATAATTTGTGATTCAACAGTGTTTAGAATTATGAATGGCTCATTTAAAGTTTAAAAGTTCCTTGAGTTACATCTACAGTTGTTAACGTAATTATAGAATCGACTATTTTCCCCTTTCTAATAAATATAAATATGCAAGCGGTACGGCCGTGCTTCAATAAAATAAATTCGAATAGTTTAGGAAATTTTAAAACATTTCTCGATATTCTTGTAAGTTCTGGAAAATTGCAAGACACATCATTTCAATAATGTTCGGAAGGAAAAAGCAATAATGTTCCTTTTGCTGGAAGGAAATGCATTCGGAAACTGTAATTAAAATCAATCAATGTTTTTCGATGTATACAGTGAGGGTCAATAGAATAAAAGCACCTTTATATTCGATTTATTAAATACTCTTTTAATTACTTTTACTAAGTTTAAGCATCCACCGGAATTCAAAAGTAGAATGTTCAGAACCTTGTTATTAGACATCAATTTTATTTTTTGTATGAAATTGTCCGAAAATTGCTTAAAAAAAAAGAAACATATGTCCGAAGCTAAATAAAAATTGTTTGAATTTTTATATTTAATTGATGGTCTTTTGTTTGGTCTAATGTGGTTTGGTCAAATTGTTTAAAAAATTAACTAAAAAATTTTGATGTGATTTTTTTATAATACAATCATGGATTGTATTATTGCAATTGCAAATGGAGCAATTTATTGAAAAAGTATATTTATTTAGAAAAAAAAAATCGATAAAATCAAAATAAATTTTAAATCAAATTTTATTTATTTATATTTATTTATAATCAAAGTATGACGGCATGACGCACTATAGTCAACAAAGCGTATGTTGACGAATTACGAATTCACGAAAAAAAAAAAACAATTAGTAAGACATTTTCTCCCTGTTATTTGTCTTGTCCTCTTTCCGGTATAAACGTTACATAGTTATTGTAAGGTTATGTCTAAGTGGGAATTAAAAACTATTACAAGTGTCGTTAGTGAAAAAACTATTGCAGAACTAGATTAAATTTATCTAAAAAGGTTGCTGATGAGCAGAAACCGTACAAGACGGTTCTGTGGCTGTTTGTCGGGTAACAGAATGGTGGCAAAGTCGGTATCTAGTTGGCAGGTGTTTCGACGTGTTGCGTGTATCCATGACAATCGGTAAGGATGTGGCGAACGGTGATGTCGACACCACAGAAGCTGCAGAGTGGAGGACAGGTTCTTTCGAGGAGGTAGAAGTGCGTCAGGCGGGTGTGTCCGATGCGGAGGCGGGATAGGACTCGTTGGTTGCGGCTGGAATCGGGATCTTCCCATGGTGCAGTGGTGTGTTTGATGGTACGGAGTTTCGTGGAGAGGTTTAGGTTGTGCCAAGTGGTGTTCCAATGTTGAGCGATTGGCGTGTTGATGAGGCGGATGGCGTCTTGACGCGAAAGGGAGTTGTATGGTTCGGATGGACGGAGCCGACCTTCGTTGGCAAGGCGGCCGGCTTTCTCGTTTCCGTGGATTCCCGAATGACTCGGAATCTAACAGAGGACTAGTTCAGGAGATGAAGCGATGTCATATAGAAGCTGAATGTATGGGCCTTTAGAGGAACCATGCATCCTTCCGTGGAGCGGATCTGGTTAATTAAATTAGAAGAGATCATCGGGACAGTACAAACATTTGCCGGCGTACAACGTTCCTCCAACTGCCCAGCAGTGATAGCCCGTGCTCAACCAGGCCAGCACCAAATTCAGAATCTAGGTAAAAATGGCCTTATTTTATTGGGTAATGCACATTAGTCGACTGCTTGAAAATCGCTATCCTAACCTTATTTATATGTTTTTCCAAATTAGTTGATGTTATTCTTCAGCCCTTCTCTCTGTATGTAAGACTTATTATTCGTCAAAGCAGGTACAAGGGTTCTGAGCATTTCTTTTAAAATTTTATTACAAAACTGGTAAAATTATTGAAAGCTTCTTAGCTGTCATTTTAGATTTCAATTTCTTTATCTTACTTATGTATTCTTACATTTGTCCTGCTTTTTGTAACCATTTAAAGCCAAACTCATGTGTTTCTCATCGATTAGATTGTTCTCAACGCGATCACACGCACCTTCGATCGCTAGTAGAAGCTAGTCAGGGTAGTGTGTTATAGGGCTATAGTTTTCCTAGACAAAAACCAAACTGTGATAGATCGTGGAAAGTGTAGTTAAGATTTTTCACAACCGTTTGGTGGTAAAAAAAATATTTATTTTATTCTAACATTAAATTTACACTCGACACTCTTTGAACACTCGATTATAACTGGCTTTTTAAGTTGATCCTAATGTTGGGAGCCGGTTGCGTCGGTACTACGGTTCCCACGGTTTGGTTACGTAGGCTCTCCCCGTGCAGCGGTGTCTTGTTCCGAAGTCGCCTGCGCGTGACTGGTGTCGCGTTGCTCGGCACATCGTTCTGACCCGGGTGTTGTGTTGCTCGGCGCATCGTAAACAACCGATAAGACGTGTAATTTCTTTTTATCCTTACATCGTCATGCAACATTTTCCATTACAAATAAAAAATAACGAAAAAAAGCAATTTTAACGTTGTGTTAAGCACTGTAAATGGTTTGCTTAAATATGTTTAATACGTATCTCACATTTGGATAAAGTTGGAACAAAGAATATCGGAACTAAAATGACCTAGAATAGGCAATTATCCAAATCTTGCTAGCTTTATGTGAAAAACAAAATTTAGCGACGCCATACAATACCGAATTCTGTCCTGCGCTAAACATCTGGAAGAAATAATAAAACCTGCATAAATAAGCCACAATAAACAATCCCCGTTTTATTACACCTTCGAAGCGTCATCCCAGTTTTATAGTTTCGAATTTTGAACCCCACTAATTTAGGACCTTGTTTATGGAGTCGGGTTTAACCTGCAGATGTTCGTACGTGGAAAATTCCGCACACGTTTGGCACGGTGCAGTGCCGTTGTGTTTTGCTGCAACCGAACCCATCACAATGCTTTCGAAATGCATTCACGAATCATGGAAGGGTCGGCCACATTTTTCGAAACTAATTTCGCGTTATTCTTAGCCGACCACCAAAAACAATTATACCCCGCGCGCGTTAGTGATGGGCGCGCACGCGGTGTGAACGTGAACACAAGAGATCACGGCGCGCGCGACCATATGTTTTCGATTGCATACTAAATCGGAGAAACAAAACACGTTTGTTGGTGGTGGGGAAGTGTGTATTGGCTAGATTTTCCAATTCCAAGAAACCAATTTTGTTCGTTTTTATAGTGTTGTCGCAGTACCTTCACAGTTAGTTTTGTTCACCCGCGTCAATAAATGCCACATTTTCTCACTGTTCATAATTTTAAAGAGACTAGAGAGAGCTAGTCTTTCTGAATTTAAGGGGGCTCAGCGTTTGCAAGATCACTGGGTGCGCTGTTTGTTCCCCCGACAGAGGAAACTTGGCCTTCATCTTTTTCTTGCCTGTTTTCTAATTGCCTCTGTTCGGACACAGTTGGCTTATTGCGACTTGGAATAATTCCTTACTATAACCGGAACGCAGAGTTCAAAAACGCACATCTGAAAAGCATTAACATCCCTTATTTATTTTGAGATTTGAACTCATGGCTGGTCGCGTAATAGAGCGGTACGTTGGCGATGCGACCATTTGACTGGTGACCGTTCCACGTGCCAACAGGCTTATAAAAGGGAGACGTTTCCCCTTTGCGAAAGCTTATTTATTTGCTCATCGATGTATTCGTTACTTCTGGCAAATGTTTTCAGTAAGTAGAAAATATATAAATTAAACAGAAATAATTCAGATTTAAAAATCCTGTACCATACTTGTACCATTCAAACATCTTCGCCATAATTCATAAATCTACAACCTACCTAGCCCAACGGTGTTGGACGGGTGGTAAAGCTATCAACCATCATCACTGTACAACCTCAGCTTTTGAGTATACGGTAGCGATGCTAAGCAGCCATTAAGGGGTAGCCATTTGGTGGTGGTACTACTGCTGCTGCTGCTGCTCTGAAGTGAAGCTTACAGTAATCGTACCATAAAGTGCTTTATGGATTGATAGACAACCGTCGCCACGCGGTGTACCAGCACACGGACGGCTATAGGACCCATGCGAGCGAATTGCGAGTTGCCGTGGGATGTCGTGGGGGCTGGTTTGAAACGGACATTCCATTCACGAACGATAATTTATGTCGACTGTCGGACCATCCGGACCGCACGGGCACGCAAACTTCACGGTGACAGGAGGGCAGGAGTTAGGCGGAGAGCACTGGGGACCCTTTGAGCAAAGCTCGGCCGGGCTAGGACCTCTTTGTGCTTTTTGCTGTTGTTGTACAAATACACACATATACGGGGAAAAGTGAAGAGGAGGGGGGGGGAGGGGGGTCAAATTCCAGTTGGGGCCACCTGGCGCCAACGATTTCGTAGCACGATGAACCGCGTTGACCGTTGTTTCGTGCAAAGCAAAATTGTGAACAAAACGAGAAGAAGAAAGAAAAAAATGGGAAACAGTCAAAGGCGGGAAATCCCTTCCGATGGTTGGGAAATTGGGTTGCCACCGACCGAAGTGAAGTGCCGGTACGCACGCGATCGGCTCGATGTGTCCCGTGAACAAGGGGTGAGCCAGGAGAACAGGAGTCAAAGTGGGGAAGAATTACCGGCTCGCGGAACTATGGTTCCGCAGATCGAATCATTTCGCTTGGGGAGGCACGGGTTGCTACAGCGAATTAGATCAGGCCTCGCACATCAAGGCCGGACGGTCTTGTGCAATTGTGTGTGTGAATAGTATGTGTGAATGTAAGAGTGTAAAACCATAGTAAGGAGAGCCTCACTAGCTCGTAAAAAAAAAAACAACGGGACAAGCGAGCAGCCCGGGTGATGAGTGTCAGGTAGCAGAGAAGCCTTGAGGGTGAATATTAGCATAATGGGGCAGCAAACGGTCGGCTCTGGTGGTGTGGATCACGCGAGCGCGAATGATTCATGGAGCACCAAACGGAACCCTGTAGTCCGTCCGGCGTGACCGCTCGCTTCCCCCCTTTTCTCACACAGACACATAAAAACACATAGGATATAGGAAGGAAAAACACCGAACGACAATCGGCCCGAGAAGAAAGAAAACAAAAACCCAGCTATGCCCTTGAAGTTTCCATCTGCTGCCGAAAAAAAGTTGCACACAAAAAAACCAATCCGGTCCTCGCAATTCTTGGTCGTACGAAGCAAGCAACGCTAGCGGGAAAGTGCTCAAAAGTGTTGGTGACACGCTCGGAACAATGCTTGTAGAAAATTAACCTCCTTCCCTTCCCCCTCACCCCTTCACAGGCCTCTAATGTAATGCAGCTTAGGAACCGAAAAAAGCATTTTTTTTTCGTTATCAAAGAAAAGTTTCAGTAATCAACAATGAAATGAAAAAAAAAAACTACTACAACACATACCTACCTAAAACAAGCATTATTTTATGCGTCTGTGTGTGCGAGTAATCCTGGGGAGGGGGGGATTGAAAGGGGAGGGGTGGGGGGCGCTGGAAAGCTTCGCTTCGTAATCGAGTAAAACCCGTTGCGGTTTTGGCTTTTCATTGGTCTGTCTGGTCGATTTTGGGGAATGAGCATTTTTTTGGTTGGGGAGGGGGGGGGGGTGTGATGCAAAAAAGAGGGTGGTTGAGAGTTGGTGAAAGAGTTGAGTATGCGTGTGTGTGTGTGGGTGCTGTTGCGGGAGCAATGTTCGGTCTGCAAAGTCGATATATTCTTAATACAGGGGCGTTTCGGTTTTGCTCGTGCTCGTGATGTAGTTCGCTCTTTCTCTCACTCTCGCTCTCTCTCGTTCGCGTGCTCTCGCTCGCTCGCTCGCCCGTATGTAGGGGTGGGTGCAAAAATTACACGTGCGTCCTGCATAACCACTATAGTCCGGTGTGTGTTTGTGTGTTTGTGTGTGGTTGAATAGGACGACGTTCTGCTTGCAAGTCAACAGCGTCCATCAGAACAACGCTGCCGTCGGTGAGCATCAAGTCCACAGTAGCTAAAGCGCCACCCAAAGGACAATCCCGGTGCTCCAACTTCACGGTGTAGCTTTTGTGTTTGTGTGTGTGTGTGCGTGTCTGCATCAGTGGTGAGGATAGGTGGAAAGAAGAGAATAGGAAACGGTGTGTAATGTAACGGAGAGCCCGATTCGGTTCCGCTTCGTCCGCTCAGCGTCAGCTGGTGCGTGTGCCCGCACAAATCATTACACATCGTTCCACCCCCAACTCCCCACACACTTCTCAACTTCAAAAAGGGAGCTATTTTTTGTGCGTGTGTGTGTGTGCCCGCCGATTTTGTTGTTGTTACTGTTGAGGGAAAGAAGCAGCAAAAAAAAAGGAGCGGGTCGAAAGACGGATATTCGCGGCTGGGCGGGAGACCCGAACGGGTCTCGAAGTGCAGTTGGCTAGCGACCGGTAGTGGAAAGGACACTCGCAAAAGGACTTGACGGGTTTTTTCCGCAACAAGCAGTGCAAGCTCCCGGTAGAATGTCGGCTCGAATGTGCACCCGAAGGTTGGTACGGTTCTGTTCATCTCGTCGCGGATTTGAGCTTTGGTGTGTGTCTGTGTGTTGTTATTGATGTTGTCGAGGATAGTGTCGGGAGATGCGATTTCAAACAGCAATCAGCAAGACCCAGTGTCTTCGATCAACTAACCCACAGCAGTAGCAGGACAGTAAGAGGACCAATCAAGTAGTGCGTTTGATCTTCGGCGTATTATCAGAACTTCTGCACGAGAAGTCGCCGGAAAGCAACAATCAATCGGCCTTCGCGTACCAAAGCGGACATTAATCGGCAAGAAATTGGATTCTAGTGTTGGAAGTCTAAAACACGTGTGTTAATGTTGTGTCTACAGTTGTGAACCTTAATGTATAAGTGTGTGTGTGTATATGTTTGTGAGTGTATAGGCTTTGGGTTTTCTTGCCGTCTGCAGTGGTTTGTTTTAATCGCATCTTCCATCAAGTTTGATTTTCTGAGGCTTCGTTTTTTGGTCTAAGAGGCTATTCTTCAGCCCAGGCAGTTACATTGTTTGTTTTATAATTGTGCTCAGCCACTAACGTTGCTAGGCGAAATTTAGGCAAGAGAGAGAGAGAGAGAGAGAGAGAAAAAAAAAACAATGGAACTGTTATTCTTGTCAGCAAGATATCTGTGTGTGAGAGCGTGCATCACACTATCGAAACCACCGTTTTAGAGATCAGATTAAGAAGGTATCCTGGTGGGTCCTTAGGTTTTGTGTGAGCGTACCTTTGCTGTCTGTGTTTCTGCACCTGTGTACGTGTAAAATCAAACGAGAGAGAGAGAGCGAGAGAGAGAGAGCGTGAAGGACTTTAAAACAAGCAAAAAATAATGCAGAAAAGCCTTGCCTGCTAGCGAGCCTGCGTTTTTTTCCCCCTGTAGGCTGGAGAACCGAGAGAAAGTAAGAGAACGGTACTGTCTAGCCTAATGTTGAGCACACGGACGGGGTCACCCACCAGTGGGGTGGGATTTTTGGGGACACACCACACGAAGCCCAAAACTTCGCTTTCCCAGAGAATTCTGCACGCTCGAGCTTCTGTGTGTGTGTGTGTGTGTGTGTGTGTGTGCGTGGCGGGAAAAAAGCGAGAGAGTGCGAAAAAAGCGATCGTGTTGGTGGAACCGAGACAGTCCCCAGCCAATAAAAGTTCTGCACCCGCAGCGTGTCGGAAGCGTGGCATTGATCGCTCGCTGGCAGAGACCGGGAGCCACTGATTAGCTTGGAAGCAGGAAAACCTTACTTTGTTTGTAGCCACTGAAAGGGGATGGAGGAGCCCAGGAAGTGGGAGGGATTGGCGAGACGAACGATGGTAACAAGTATACGTCCCTTTGTTTCGTTCCGGTCGCCGGAACGCAGCTGGGTTTGAGCAAATGGAAATCATAAAATAAATATAGCAAGCTGCGCAAGGCTCGTTGCAGCTTTTGCGAGATTCTGCGAATCAAAGTTGACGACGTACAGGATGGGAATAAAATAGTACCAACACCATCCCTATGTGGTTGAAAGGAAAGTGAGGGCAAAAATAAGAAAAAGGAAAAACCGAAGAACACTAATCAAATCAACAAATATCGAGTGGGTGTGATACAGTCGACAGCAGCTGACTTGATTAAATTCTGTCTCTTCTACTTCTTTTATTATGCTGTTTGATGTGGAACTCTTTCTACTTATTTTTACTTTTTTTTCGATTTATATTGCTTTCTTCTTTATTTTCCTTTTTGTTTTATTTTTATTTCAAATTTATTAAGTTTCATTCCTTATATTTTTATTTCGGAAAAATGCCAAACAAAGCTAGGAAACTTGGAGATCGATTCAAATGACAGGGGGAATAAATAATCTTTAATTGTAAAGTTACACAGGTTGATAACCTTAGCTAAAAAACCGGAAAAAAATAGTTGAGCCGAAAACGGTCATCTCCTTCCAAAGCGTTTGACAACTAATACATTATTTTGACAGTGAGTTCGCTAGGCACGTCACATATTTTGGTTTGTTAGAAAAATGTACTAAAAACTGTAAAGGAATTGCCTATGCAATAGTGTAAAAATCACATCGAGGCAATATTAACTTTAATATAGCAATAATTGCATTAACTTTGGCATTTGGAAGGCAACATTTAAATGCTTTTGGTGACTGGCTAGTTTTGCCCAGTTCTTCTTTCTTTCTTCTTCCTTGGCACTAAAACCTCGAGAGGTCTCGACCTGCCATTTCTGGCTTTCTGTGACTATATTTTACCCGCAGCAAAGTAGGCGCAGGGCTGACGGGAAGGCGGGTCTGAATGGGATTTGAACCCCGGTCGTCCGCAATCGTCCCGTTTTGCGCTGTCAGTTTGTAAAAACTACTTAAAAGATGGTTTAGGTTTGAATTAAATATACAGGACTCGTAATAGCCAATGTTGGAAACCATTATGACAGGTATGCGTCCTTGGCTATTGGTATTGATGACTTGTTTATTTGGGCACAAAAGTTTTGCGATTTAAGTTTTGTTATTTATCGACTAAAAAAGCAATCACAGAAAGTACTAAACGCTATGTATTGCTCCAACTAACTGTTGGCTGAAGTTTTCAGTAAATGTGACACGTATACAAAACCATTACATCGTGTATACGATTCGGACTTCAAACTGTCCACTTAGTTTTCAGTGTTATTCCTAGAGCTGCTTAGAGCCCTTTTATTACGAGACCTGTATATTGGAATAGACCTTAGGGTTAAGTCATCATAGATCCCGTAATTGCACAGCTTTTGATTGATGTGTAAGTGCGTAACTTGTAGGTTTAAACTCGGACTATTGGATTGTGTACTCAGGGCGCGTTTATATCTGTAGGTTATGTACTTAACCAGAGCGCTGACAGACCGTGTAAAAGCTCATATGCTGCGATTACAATATCTTTTGGTAACTTTCCAATGCAAGGTAGTTGTTTCATCTGAAACCCTTTCAATGTCAGCTAGCTTTGTATACCATCTCAGGTATCGAGTTTATTATCAACTGAAAACCCCTGTATTTTCTTGATTTGATATTTCTATACTTGCTTTATAAAAAAAGCCTTTTATTTTCAATTTATTTTACTTTTTTCAACTCTGTTTCCTTTTCTCTTGAAAATTGTCTTATAAGTTAATTCCTTACTCTGATGAACGTGTCTCGTACTTCAAAGTTTCTATCCGTCAAAAGCCATCGTCGAAGGTCTACGCCTACGGTGCGTAGGCCTTCGCTTATGTCTCGCCCAAACGAACCACACGAACCGAATAAGCCGGTGCGTCTTTCACCTCGGCACAGCTTACGTAAAACCAGCGGCAGGCCCGTATCCGGTGCAAAAGCCAATCCTTGCAGTGACCTTCGCCAGCATTCCGAGCGTGGGCGGAAGGCGGGTCACGCTCGCGAGATTACGCGTACGAAAAAATCTGCAGTCTACGCTCGTCCTTACGAGTCGAGGACCGGCCGGCTGCCGGGGCTGGCTTGCTTTGCCGCTCGCCTTTCGCTACATCACGCTCTCTGCCCAGTCCGAAGCGACTACCTCAGTGGTTCGCACCGTTAAACGGCAGCGTGTGTTTTTTTTGTGTGTGTTTGTTCCTGTTGTTAATGCTCTGGCTCTGGCAACACGTTGCCTAAAGTCTGGTGAAAGCGCACACCAAAAAAAAAAGGAAAGAAAAAGGCTAACTGAAGGCCTTCGCTGCTGCTTTGCTCACCAAGAAAGGAGTACGCTTTTCCGACACGCTCGCACACACCTGTGTCGCTAGGTTCGCTCTCAGCGGCATAAGATAGTGCTACGGGGCTACGACCGTTGGCGAATGGGGTGAAGGAAGAAAGAGAGAATGGGAGGAGGGAAAGCAAACAACAAAAGCTAATAAGAAGACGTCTTACTGCAACGAGCGCTGCTCGATCGGAACGAATCGTTGAGTCTGTTCATTAGCGTTGTGGTCTGTTTTTCTTCTTCATTATGCTCATTGCTACTATCGGGCATGCTGTGCTGTGTTATCCATCGAATTCCTTTTTATTTTTCTATCCACAACCGTTAAAGTAAGGTCGTTTCTTGAAGAGGTTCAGCAAGGTTTTGAGGTTGAGGATTAGTTTAGTCTGCGCTGTTCTCTGGCAAAAGGTTATAAAGTTATCTATTCTACTTACAATTTGTTGTTCAAACAGTTTCTTGAATCGTTTGAAGTACTTGTTATTGCTTTTGTCCGTAGCAAGGCATCGAAAGGCCCCGACATGCCATTTGTGACTTGATTTTACCGGTAGCAAGGATGTCACTCCTGCTTACGGCAAGCCGGTCCAGATGAGATTTGAACTCCGGCCCTGTCGTGTGAAGACAAGTGTTAGCTTTTATATTTACTACTAAAATTAAAAATTACAAGACACTATCAGTCGGTAATATTAAATAAATAAAATAAAATAAAATTAAAAATTAAAATGCTTAGAAGCTTATATGACAAATATGCAATTTGTCGAACGAATTTCAAATTTCTCTCGGACTATGAAGGTTGCATGTTTAACCATGTATTGATGTCGTGCTTAAGTAGCTTTATATTAAAAGAACCTTTTTATTAACGCAAGAGAGTCTATGTAAAACTTCATTCTGTGATGTGCAAAGTTCCATAACAATTTTGCAACATTCCACTATCTATTTGAAACATTCCTCTGCTTGAATGATCAAATCTATTTGGATGATCGAAACGCTGTGTATTTAAATATTTGTTCTCAAGAACGAAATTAGAGATTTTTTTTTGCTTCTTTAAGAGCAAAATAAAAACGAATGTCATTCACCAACACATGCTCAAATATTTAAGGTTTTAACAATCCAAAAGCACACAACTTTTATTCACCTCGTTCAATAGCAGATTCATGAAGACATTCGACTAAGGATGATGGCTCTAAATTTCTTCCCTGTTCAACCTATTCCCAAGATATGATTTATTTGGTTCAGATATGGAAGCAAAGACACCAGATTTCCTCACCCCCAACTCCCTCCTCCTTCTTCTCGAAAAGAAGAAAAAGCCTAAACCCACCTAGCACCAGGCTACGCTCTGACAGCACCCGAACAAGGTGTTGACAAGTGGCGCCGAGTCATTGATTTAAATCTCCCTCTTCACCCATTCCTCCCCCTGGGGGACAATAACGACAATTTCTGGGCCGTCAAAAAAAAGTTTCTCCGAGTGGGATGTGTAGCCCACCGGGCGGGTGGAATCAAACGGGGGGGCCACACCATTTTTCCACTCAATAAATCAGCTGTACGGCCAATTTCCGTTCCGAAACGATTTTTATAGACGAAATTGGCATTTTTGACCGTGGGCCAAACCGTTTTGCCGGTTGACAAAGACATGATAAATGGGTGTGGAAAGGGCAAAAGGGTGTGTCTGGGTGTGGGTGGGTGGAGTATTGTAGGTAATTAGGATTGTTTCAAACAGCTTGAGCCATTCGAGTACGAGTGGTCTGGAAGTTGGAGAGCCTGTCAAGCTATTTGTTGCGTCACTTGTTCTTGTTCCGTATTTTTGCCTTATTAGCTCTATCTCGCTCTCTCGCTCTCTCGTTCTTTCAATTGTCGCATACAAAAAAGGTAGGAACAAAATCTGACCACACCAGCTCCACCAGTGACGATGGGTTTTGTGCGGTTTTGGTTGATTTTTCTCTTGAATTGCTTTTTCCACCTTCCGTTAGGGTGCTTGATTGCGTGTGTATTTGTGTTTGAGTATGCTTGTGCGTGTTTTGAACAAATAGTTGTGCCCATAGGGGACTGGACAGACTGGCCAGCATGGGACTGGGAACTAAAAAACCAGCTTTTGTCCTAGTAGAAACCGAGGACTCTATCAAGGATTTGCATGTGCAGCGAGTGGATTTGTGTATGTGGGTATGAGTGTGTGTGTGCGCGAGCATATTTGTGTGTGATGTTGGGTGAAATGGTGCGCCTCTGACCATCGAGACACTAACGTACAAGCCCGTCTGCAAATCAGACGTAACGTTCGAGTATTTAAATTGAGCAACGAATCCGTTAGGCACCGTTGGAGTGTAGATTTTAACCGATTTCTAAAGCTATCTTTATTTTATTAATTTATAGTCAAAGTTTTATGCCCTAAAAATTAAAAAGGCAAGGTGTATAGTAGAGTAAGTTTTAAAATATAAACGCAAAGAGCAACGATAAACGCATAAGAACAGATTTATTCAAATAAGAGCTTAAGAAAAGTGCAAAAAACAATTCAAAGTGTGATTGATTGTGTGTGTGTGTGAGAAGGTAAATTAAGTGAAAAACTTAAAACAGTGTTTTTTGAGACTCGAAAAGAAAAGACTTTAAAATAAAACATTTAAAAACTTAAAAAAAGTGATACAAAAAAGTAAATACGTTTCTAAAACCAAAATCATCGAATAAACGCCTGCAAGTAGGCAATCGCGCGACACACGAACCTTCCGTGCGGCAATGGGTGCCGCCAGTACCGGAGCTGAATCGCTGGAGTGCTGCAATACAGCACCCGCCGCCGGAGCCGCCAACTCACCCCCGCTTCCACCCAACCAGCCCGCCAACCGAACCAACGCCGTACAGCAGCAGCCGGGCACAGTGGCGGTACCTCCACACCGGACCGGTACCGCTATGCCAACGACCAACATTTTAAGCTTACCGCCAGCAACGCAACCAACCACATTGCCAACACCGCCCCCGCCACCACCTTCCCACACCCTCTTCGCCCACGGTAAGGACGAACGCAAAAAGCAGGAGCACCGTTCGCAGCTTGACATCGAGAACAACAACAGCAGCCATCAGCAGATGCATCAGCAACAGCAGCAGCAACAACAACCACCACCAGCAACCGTGCTCCCGGTGCAACAAAATGGTGGCGGGCCCCATCTGTACGTGAACCCGGTACAGGCAAACGGGCTTAACTTTGAGCTTTACCTCCAGCAAGCGTTCCTGGACGAGCACGAGTACTTCAATCACCTCAACAACAACAACAACAACAACAACGTACACACGAAGCTAGCGCCGCTTGCCACCGCCGGTACGGTGTCACTGTACTCCGAGTACACCGTCGACACGCCGGCCACGGTCGACGACTCCAATCTGTCCGGGTCCTGCCAATGTTTCTTCGCCCGGTACTGCAAAACCCGACGCCGTTCGTCCGCCACCTCAACGGCCACCTGCTGTCATGGGGGTGGTGAGGGTGGCCCAAGTGCGTCCGACAACCAAACCAAGGGGAAGGCAGCCGGCAAGGCGAAACGTGGTCTACCGACGGTAAAGGAACAGGAGCAACCCAAACCCAAACCTCACCCGACAGGTCCTGGTGGAGGTGGTGCGGGTGGAGCCGGTGCACGAAACAGGGGTGCGGCGGGACGGGGTGCTGGCGCCACCGATACCGACCCGTTGATGAGACGACCGCGCCGCAAGAAGGACTCGAGCGAACAGGACCTCGCGGCCAAGCTGCAGCAGCAGAACCAACAGCAACAGCAGCAACCGGCCGCCGGCAATGGGGACGCTAGCCGACAGCAGCAACACCAATCGAAGTAACTATTCCTTGTCTGCCCTTTCTCGCTCGCACGAAACTCCATCTAACCGCTCCCTCTCCCCACCGTAATTGCACACCACCGAGCGACTCACCTATCCCCGTTTCATGTTGATTTTCTTGCAGTGATTGTTTTTTAAAAGGCTCATTTTGGCTGCATTTAGCTGCCAGTTACTTGGTACAGTGAGTGAAATAAGAATAGCAACAGCCGTTTTTCAATGTCGTTGAAATTGCACGTCTGATTTTTTTAGTTTAAAAATATGGAAGAATCTCAAACAATTTTAAATGAATTAGTTCATTTGTATGGAAACTCAATCGATCATTAGAGAGAAAAATAATTAAAAATTAAATTAAATCTTCAAGATATTCGAAGTACAAGTGTGCGAGTAATTATCTCGAAGCATTTCATTAGGTCGTGATTTTGTGGGCAATATTTTTTGTTCTGGGATTCAAAGCTCAATTACGCTAAAAATTATCCAATTGCTTGCTGGTCCGATCAGAACTACGATGAGGAACGGTACACTTAATGAGAGGTAATGGTAAATGTAGCTCCGTAGAACGTGCTTCTTCACATTTAGAGATAGTCTAACTTCAGGCTAGTTGAGATAGAATTGAAAAAGTTCCACAAAATATCATAAGATTCATGCCAATCGAAGCATTTCTTGAATTGAAAAAGTTCCTCAAAATATTCAGCAGCAATGCTCCAACTCATCTGGTTAAAAATGTCGCCAATTCATCTAAATCATCTAGGCCTCTCGAGAGGTCTTCGTCTGTCAGTTCTGGCTTTCCTTGACTTTACGTTACACGCAGCTGGGTAGTCAGTCCTGCGTAGGGGGTCAGGGCAGGATTTTATCCCCGCTCTTGTCGTGTGCAGACTCATGCCGCTATCGCCTCGGCCACCGGACCGAGGTAGAAAAATTTTAATCATAAAGCCCAAATACTCACATTCATTCGCAAAAGAAATATATTTTTCTGCGACACTGAATCGTTTCTAGTAAGGATGCTCTGTGGTGGTGAACTGACTGAGAACAATTAAAAGGCAAAGCTTAAAAAAATTAGAAAAGATTTATTTAACATTCTGATTGGAAATTAAACGATTCATTTAGTATATTTAAAATATTCACAAAAATATGATGGTGCTATTCTTACTTCGCTCAGTGTATGTACACTGTCACAATTTACTATTATAAAACTGCATTCTACTTTCATTCCGATGTCCGTCCCTTTCGTCCAGAAATTGATGCTTCCTGTTGGAGCTTAAGTTGTAGCTTAGTAGAGTAAAAAAAAAAACACTACACACACGTACACCTAACTCCACGTTCCCGCATACACACTGCGCTGAATCTTGGGCCGAGAATGCCGACGCCACATTGAATGTTCCCTGGCTGGAAAGGACAAAAAGCAACTCTAACAAAAAAAAAACTGTCCTGGATGTTTGCTGGTTTCTGTGTATTGTTTTTTATTTAAAATTTCTCTCTGCACACAAAAACCCCAAACCCGAACTCCAAAAGCCTCCCTTATTGAATGTTTACAACTCACACGAACACACGCTCTCTCTCTCTTTCTATGTTTCGTATTTTAAACACACCATCCCAAGCCTTTTCTCTTATGCCTCTTGATTAAGTTAGACGCGTGATGGATTATTATGCTGTGCCCTCTGTGTGTGTGTGTGTGCCTCCGTGCACCTGTGCTATTATATTGTGTCTCTGTGTATCGCGTTGCGTGGCTTTCCTCTGCCTGGTACTGTTTTTTTTAACACGCAAAACACGTAACCGATCTCCTCTCACTCTATATGCTTACCCCGATTTTACTTACCTTGCGCTGTTGTGCTCTCTCTTCTCCACCCGCTCTGGCTCTACACACCTTGCACCTTTTCACAAAACACTAGCAAATGTGGCAACACAAACCCTACCGGCAGCACCAATAAATCACGCTAAATGTACAACTACTAGGGTAGCAGTAAGGTTTAGCGGGCAGGATCGTCATTACTCTTCAACTTCAATCGCAGGGGGCATGAGAAAGCTCTGGTTGGCGTACCAATTCTAGCTAGACCCAGTAAAAACTTTTACTGCGTATAAAAGAAGCATTTCTCGTTTATGGGATTCGAAATTAAGACCTTTCGTATGAAAGATCAACTCTTTGACCAGCAAGCTGCCAAGGTGCGGCCGAGAGAGCTGGGTTAATTCTTCCATATAAAGTTTTATCTTAGCGTGCAGAACATGCAAAAGTGTTCGTGAATTTTACAATTCGTTTGTGGTTGTGCTGGCATTTCATTAATATATTTATGTGATTTAAAATAAAAATAAAATATATTAATGAATATGACATCAACTCGCACATACTTAATTAGCGCTTCCAACGGATGAACGGATGGTGTAAAAAAATACTACTGAAAAAAAAGTCAGGTTATTAATAATTAGCTTCCTTCTCACCACCGTTTTAATCCACAACTAATCACTTCCGCATACAGACATGAAAAATGAACCCAACGATCCCAACCGTAAGCATGGTCAGTTCGGGGAAAGGGTCCGTTATAAAGCCGAGGGAAACCAAACAGAGAGAGAAAAAAACGAGCACTCATTTGCATATTTATTTAGCTGTGCTATGATTTTATCTTACTGCTAGCTGGTGGTAGGTATCGCGTGTCGTACCAACTGAATGAATGTGAAAAAAGTAAACACACACACACACACACAACTCTCTCAAGGATAATTACTGCCAGTAATAATGGAGGATTGTTTTTTTGCAAAATGAAAAGGCTGCTAGCAAACAGTAGCAGTTTAAACTTCTGCTGTAGTGATTGTTTTAATTTCTAAACTCAATGAGGTTTGCTAGTTTAGTTTGTGTGTTATTGAGTGTGTATAGGGTTGAACTGGGTTAATATTAGAGCGATAGGAAGATTTAAAAAAACATTGTTATTTTTTCAAAGTTTAAAAGTTTTATATTAATGCTGTTTTAACGATAGTTAATTTAATCTTTTTTCACAATACAATAAAATTTGACATTGAAAATATTCTTGTATAATTTAAATAACATGAATAAATAAGCATATGTGTAAAATTTGCTTCAAACGCTCTTTAACCTAAGGGATAAATATTTCCCCTAAGCTACAATCGATAAATTCCAATTCGCTTGCCTTATTTATGGAAATCTATACCGGAGCAAAAATTCATTTTTCACCAGCTGGTGCATCGTGCCGTGAAATTGAACGATGCACCAGCTTTTCCTTGATTTCGAATCAATCCCGCACGGAAAGTACAAAGAATGCTGTTCAACCCTTCCAGAGTTGACCCAGATAGAAGAGATCAAGCTCAAAGGGTGGTGTTCGATAGAGATTTGCTTGCTCGCTGAGCTACTCTGGGGAGTGTTTTTGTGTTTTTTTTTCGTATGTTCCCTTTGGCATTCATATCGATATTATGACATTTGACGTATCGATGCTATTTAGCAGATTTTGTGCAGATATTTTTATATAAAGACTTTTCACCCCTTTAAGGTTCAATGATCATTGAATACGTAATTTTAGATTTATATTGTCTTCGAGCGCTTCAAGTGAGGGTAAAAGTGTAGCATAATTACTGTGCAAATGGTGTGTGTTTTCTCTGCTTCCATCAAGTTTTAAGGGTAACAAATCAACCCCTTTAAGTACCTCGTCCTCTTGTTTGTTTCCCAACCCCTGTATCCCACATCCCACATTCGACTCGACTGAGAATGGCAAGTGTTTCTCTCTCACTGGGTACAGCATATTCCTTACGGCGTGCCGGGTGGTTTACTTTTTTGGCAAGTAATATCCACTCCACTTGTAACTACTCTCCACCGCTTCCTCGTGTTTCAATCTGCAACCCCGTACCCGGTCTCTTTACTCAGGCATAGCAAAACTCACTTAATTATGAGGCATAAAAGTATCTCCCATTAAGTACCACATCTTCAGCCCCTTTCCTTGGTTTTTCCTTCCCTTTTCCTACCCCCTCCCCTCCTCCTGGTTGCCTGTCGTGTCTAAGCTCTTTCTCACCCACCCACACATCTACACACAACACACACACCGTAAAGCGTCTGTGTCCGTGACTATGTGTGTCCGCTGTACTGCTTGTTTATGCGAGGTGCCTCTAATTACTTTTCTTTCCGTTCTCCGTACAGGTTCGTTGCGCGCGCGACAGCTTATATGTGAGCGCATATAAAAGTGAAAGTCATTACCTAAATAAGCTGCCAAAGCTACTAAGTTTTCGTGATACGCGAGTAGAGAAAAGACCGCCAAGTGCACAAACAAAATGACGACTTAGTACATACGTTGAATGAGATAGGAAGAAAGAGAGAGATAGAGCAGCAGAGAAAAAGTGAGAGAAAGAGAGGGAAAGAGGGAATGAAACGAAATGGGATGATGAAAACGCGTCTTATTTTTCGTGTGTATGTTTTTCTTTTGTTATTGTGCTTGTAAGGATGTGAAAAAAAAAATCACTAAAGACTCAGGACGAGAGGATGTAAAGGTAAAGGCAACTTTGCGGGAGAGAAAGATAGAGGCGCGATAAACACGCACCGTTGGCACTGACGTTGAGCGTCTGTTTGCTGCGCTGTCTGTGCTTCTGCTCGATCTGTTGCCATGCTAAGGGCATGTTACTTTTCCGCTGTACCGTATGATATGCTTTGTGCTTTTATGTCCATTTTTTTTTTGTTCGTTTGCTGTGGTAGCGATACGCGCGATAACTACCGGCGACAGAAGAGGGTAAACGTTGAACGCAGATCAGCGTTAGGGACTGACGTGCAGGTGTTTCTGTGCAGTTAACGGACGTGTTGGGGGGGTGCCGAGCGTACGGATCGGATAGGGAAATTTTGGCAAGTTGCCAGTGTAGCACTACCGTGCCTCGCCGTGACGCGTAATGATCATTTACGATAATGGGCAAGTGAGTGGATCAGCATGATAGATTATGTATGATAGATTACGCCCGCGCTAGAGCGCTAGTGAGATAATGTGTACAAAGGAGCGACTTTTTGGCTCAAAACTGTTTAATAAAATGGGAGTTTTTTTTTAGTTGAATAAAACCTATATGACGTAGGTAAAGTTGGTAGCATGTAATGTTTGTTATGTAATGTTTTTAAATGCTGTGCAAAATAAATTTTAAACTGTAGTAAATGATGCTTCACAACTACGTCAGTGTTCGGTATGCGCCACCGTGAAAGATAATATTCGGTAGACTAGTTTTTAATCCGTTAAAGTACCAGGCGTCTCCATTGAGTTTTCACAAACCACCAGGCGTCTCCATTTCATTTTTACAGTACACCAGGCGTCTCAATTTAAATTATCGATCAAACTTGGTGCCTTCATCCGGTACCAAGAGGGGCTGGGGATGTGTAGAATAAGAAGTAAAGTAAACATTGTCCGACCCGTGCAGCAAGATGTGCCCAACTTACTTTACGCTGTCGCTGTTGCGTATTGCTGTCTTCAGTTTTCAGTGCCGAAAAAAAAACTACATAAATCTCCAGGAAGAAAAGGAAGATGGCTTTTCGCAGAAATGATAAAGGAAAATCGTACCGACAATGTTTCTGTTTTGCAGTATTGTAGCTTGTAGTAGCCCGTTAGTAACGCTTTGCTGATCAAGAGAGTAAGCCCAATATTCCGGAATGGCTTCCGCCAAATTAGTAGTGTTCGATGAAGAATATGTGCTGATGTGCTAAATAAAAAAGCAATAACCGACATGCATTAACGCTGCTTAACTCACACACAAATCACAAACACGCATCACCTTGGCATGTACGTTGAATGAAGGAAAGGTATTTGATTTTATTTTGCAGCATCCATGTTTTCACAGCCTGCAAAATGATGAAATGGTTTTGAAAGAAAAATAGATAAAAACGCAAAGGAAGTAAGGTTACGTTTCGCACCCACACGCGCATATGGCCACCCACACGATGCTATCGAAACGTAACCGGCTCCATCACGAGCTTGCCTTCCACCTGCCGGCTGCCGGTGGCTTCGCTTCTGTGTCTGCATTGATTCACATTGATCCATCCTTTGTTTTGCTGCTCATTTTCTGCTCGACATCATTTCATGCTAGTAAGAAAAAAAAAACAAACAAACGATCGCAAAACAAAACAATGCAAAATGATTCAAAGCGACCAAATAAATGATGCAGCCGTACGCAGCTTCCTGTGTGTTTGATTGTGTGCGTGATTATACATATTTGATCAAAATTACTAAATGATCGATTTTCTCTTTTTTCTTTTCTTCCCCTCTTTTTTCTCGTTTTTCTTTACACCATTTTCCTTCCCTTCCATTCCTCCTCACTCTGGCGGAATTTCCTTTTTCTGCCCCGTTTTTTCTCTCTCTCTCTTATCTTTCTTCCTTCACAGGTGAGTAATAATCGAATGAAAATGCGAAGTAGAAGGCGAACTGTCCACCGATGATTGGCATTTATAGCTCGGTAGTGAATCTTCCCTCCCCGGTGGACAAAAAAAGCGTGTGCACGAAGAGAAAAATCAGCGAGCAAGTATTGAATGCACCCTAACGAAACTATTTGCAGCACCTGGGGGAGGAATGATTTTCATTTGCGCATATATTTATTTTTCTTGCTCGGGAGAAAAACCATGGGAACAGACACCCAAAATGATGACCGGTGTAGTTGGAACTGTTTAAGAGTTAAAAAGTAAGTTTTGCACGCTCGAATGGTGTATTGGTTTTTTTTTTCGTCTCTTTGATTTTTTTTATGTCTATCGGCACACAATCACAATCACAAATTCTTGGCACGGTTCATTGGAAAAACATCGGTCAACTCGGTATTAAGTCCCAACTGTGGCCATCCCATACCATCGTTTAGGGGATAGCTTTTAGCAGTCCTCCCCGGCTTCGTTATCACCCTGGATGCCGGTGTCATTATAGTAGCTATCCATCAAGCTGCCGGCATTCGCTTTGATCCAGTGATTGATAAAAATTCTTCAAAGGGAAGAGTCCATGTGGGGGCGACTCAGAAAACGGATGCCCGGGAGTGATGGTGTGGTTTGAGAACCGGGAGAGTGTTCAGTCGTTTGTGTTGGTCGTGGCAACGAACGAACGTTGCCTAGAAAGAACGTTCTGCTAGAAATGCTAGAGAAGGCGTAATAAGATTTCTGTTTTGTGTTTTTTAACCTGCATCTACCTTCTGTGGCAGTAAAATTAAAAACGACTTTACGAGAAATTCAATTGAGTGATTTCAATAGTTGAACAACGACTCTATGAGGTTTGGGGTACTTTAGAGCGAACAACCATGGCAGTTCTTTTTTACAAAAAATAAGACTTTTTAAAGCAGAAAAAAAATCTATTTCGTTATAAACAAGGCCTGAAGTCAATTAAAGAATTCTCATCATTCGAATCGTCCTAACAAAACACCGGGCGTCTCCATTTATATTTCTTATGAAAATTATATCAATAAGAAGCAAATGTTATTTTATATCTTGGCAGAGTAATCATGCGGTTTTAGCTTAAGAATTTTCAATTTGATTTTTTGGAATTTTTGTGATTTTTCTTCTCATTTTTAATAATTATATCGATCGTCAAACAAGCTCGATAAACAAAAAAAAAATTGAGCAACAAGAAACACGATCGAAAAATGTGTTGTATGCTGCAAGGATCAGCCATAGCGCACGTTTACGCATCCACTATCTGGCGATAAAAATTATCCTACTTGTTCGCAAAAAAAGGATGGCCAAAACGGGGATGACGTGGGAGGGAACAAGCTAGTGACTGTGTTAAAAGGCAGGTGAGGAAGAATTACCGACACACATACACACACGTCTACTCGTCGTCACGTTTCCTCCCGCCATTATTATTTCGATCTCAAAAGCATAAACCGCGTATGAGTAGCTAAAGAAGAAGCTGAACGAACATCACAAAAGAGCGATGGATCTTTACCACGATATTGGTAAAGGGGAAGCCGTGTGAGTGAGTGCGGAGGGGGGGGCAGAAATTCGTTAATAAATGTTTGCTAAGTATCGCACTCAGCGAAGCGTGATCCGGCAGCTCGCCCCCTCCCTGTAAATGGATGTAACACGCAGGATGAGATGGGAGCGTGAGCATAAAAGATTGATCGAGAGGGTGGATGCGCGGGGGGGGGGGTTGTTGGGGTGGGTAGATAGGTGGAAGCGTTGAGAGCCTTCTGTGATGAGGATGGGGCCAACACT
This sequence comes from Anopheles stephensi, assembly GCF_013141755.1. Taxonomy (NCBI): domain Eukaryota; kingdom Metazoa; phylum Arthropoda; class Insecta; order Diptera; family Culicidae; genus Anopheles; species Anopheles stephensi. The sequence goes on from NC_050201.1 coordinate 11,052,329, forward strand.
TGGCCAAGAAATTGGTGTAAAGAAAAAGACAAACGAACTAGCAAGAACGGTAATGTGTATCACGTCCTCGAGACATCGGCAAGGACATACAGTGCATGACAAACCGTGTGCAGCGGGTTGTCTACCACTTTTAACAGTTGGTTTTTGGAAAGGTTTTTTGTAAAACGCGTTTTTGTGCGACAATGTTTATAATTCTTTCGAAGATAATTAAAACAGAAAAATCAAAGAACGACTGATTTGCCGCCCACCCTTACACACTGTACGATTTGGGATGCGAACAGCATTGGGCAAGGTACGTGAAGTCAGGGCAGACCCTGCCGCCTCATTCTACCAACTTCCTCCGATGTATGCTTTCCTCCATGTACATGTGCCCTCGCCCCGAGGCACTGAGGACATTCTCATCGCGCGCGCACTACGATACGACATCACCGCGCGATGAGAATGTTGATAATGAATTCTCGGGCGTACAAGAGAAAGAGTGAAAAGGGGCGGGCAAGCGGAAGCGGGAGTGTGTGTGTGTAGGAACGTCGCCAAAGCCATCGTCGACCAAGCGGAAAACAATCGAGAAGAATGGAGCAGTTAACTTTATTAGATGGTGCTTCATGTAAAACGACGCCACCGCTGCTGCTGCTGCTGCTGTTGCTCGCCATGTCGCCATGTGATCCACCGTGGTCGCGCGACGTATGCCGGTGCCGGCCGAATCCCGTAACGCCTGGCTGGCTGCAAGTCAGTGCTTAATTCGACTTTAGAATACAAAAGGCGATGGTGCGGTGGCGACGACGCCTTTTGCACATCCTTGAAGGGTGTTTGTTAGCGTTTTGAGGGGGTTGGGTGGGGGGGGGGGCTTGAGGTGAGCGACTAAGGGATGCTTGACTGCGCTGAAGCACTGTTTCGTCTTGGGGTCGAGTGCTTTCTCGGTTGGCGTTCGCATGGAATGACGCAGCACAAGTTCCTGCCTTACGTCCAACCAGCGCAAACGAGTCTCTTTGGCCCAGCCGGAGCATTTGAAAAGTGATACAAAATATTACAATCTTCGGCGTGTGTGTGTGTGGCTGGGTGGGGGGGAAGTGTATCGTTCACAAATGGACGATGTAGTGCTGAAACAATCGGGGCACATCGGAAGGAATAAAAGAGACTTTTATTATGTTTACCGATCGCCACTTCCGTTTCCATTCCAGGGTTGCGGTTTTTGTGGTACGGTGTTGCACGCGTGCCAATGCATTCTCTGTTGATGTGGATGTGTGTGAGTGTGAGTGTTTATGGTACAAGCAAACAGCAGCAAGCAGTTTTACCGTGCCTGTTTGTCTCTAGCCTTTCTAAGCGTAACCCGTTTGGCGCTGATGCTAGATGACCGTGACGGTTCTCCCGGACTTAAATCTCTGATTAATGTGCACTAAACCGGCAATACAATCCATTCTAAAGTATCGATTAAACCGAGGGGGAGGGCTGTCTTTGTACAGCGATTTGTGGCGTTGATTGTAACACTGTTGATGCTTTGTTTATGTTTTCTCAGCTTATGGCAGCATGGCGATTCGTATTTGGCTGAATGTGTTTGGAGGAGAACATGTTTGATTATCGTAATTAGTGGACGATGAAATAGAGCTCATACTTAACAATGAACCAATTAGCAGGAAAGTTCATGTAGTCTGAAAGTTTGTTATTTTTTTATTAAATCATTAATCCTTTGTTAAGGGAAGTTTTTTTTATGAATTATAATTTTTGTCTCTTTTTGAGTCCTAACAAAAGAACATTCAAACGATTGAACGTGTTATAGAACTCTTGGTATTTTATACATCGCAGAAGAAAACGAATGAAAAGTATGGGATTATATTTGACGTACTAGTTTTTTCCCAATGTTAGGAAGGATTAATAGGTAGGATTGTTTCAAATGGATAGTGGAATGTTTTTTTGTAATAAGGGTTACATGGCTTATAATAATAATGCTTCACCAGAGATTGGTTCCTGTATTCAAGAGAATGAAAAGCCTTTCAGAACTGATGAACATGTTTGGCTGTTATAAAAAATGATATTTTTTATTGTTAATAATTACCTGTAATCCGGATTTCAAATAGAGTCATTTGGCTCATTTTAGACTCACTTCTACATTTTCGTCCACTATCGTTGAGCAGTTATGAGATTTGAAGAATGCAATTAAATTTTTTTTTATATTTAATTATTGCTATGAAGAAGATAATTTTTTTCCAGATAACTTTTTTATCTCAAGCCGTCTAACTCAAAACATAAACAAATAAATAAATAAATAAACTTTTTTTATGTATGTTAAAAATAAATTAGTAACTTTATAATTTATGACTTACGAATTTATCTCAATTAGCTCTAAATGGTTCCATTCATTCTTGAGAAATATTTTTTAAGGTAGTAAATCGCCTCCTTCCTTTGTACAGCGGGAGTAAAAAACAATACTGCCCATTTTTTAAGAAAAAATATGTAAAAAATATTGGAAGGTCCAGTGAACGAGGCGATAACGACACCGATCTTCACTTGGTAGAAGCGAGGATCAAATCCCACCTAGACCGCCTCCACAGGTACGGAGGCCTGACTATATAGCTATAGGCAAAATCAAGTCATAGAGAGCAGAAATGACAGACCGAACCCTTTCGAAGTTTTAGCGTCAAAAGTTCAATAAAATTTAGAAACCTTAGGTTTTAGATATTTAAGAACAAGTTTCCTTTTTTTTAAAATCTCATTACAGGCTCACTCTACTATTCGCAATGTTTTTAAGTTTATGAGGATTTTTTTTAAAGAAAAAGACAAAGCAGTTAAAGAAGAAGTAGTAGAAGAAGAAAAAGATAAGAAAATGAAAAAGAAACGGATGCAAAGTTCATTTTATTTAAGACCAAATTCTTCGTTTGATTTTTTCACCACAATATTGAAAACAGAATTAGAAAATATTTTTTAAAAACTCAACGAGGAATTTATTCTTATTTTTACAATTATATGCAGTTTTCTTAAAGAGTCTTAAACTATTTTCTTCCCTTCAAAAAGAAGCGAGAAATGTAATGCTCGTAAATGTATGCTACACCCTGTATCATAGGCAAACCCATCGCACGATGTTTACATCTATTATTAATATTCATTGTCCAAAAATCTCCACCAACCGGAATCTGTCACGTGCGAGGTTTAATTTTTTTCATCCTGTTTTGCTATGCGTTTTGAAAATTCTTCTTTGCTTGTGTAAGAATTTTCTTACTTACTTACTTACTTATCAGGCGCTACAACCGCTTTGCGGTCTTGGCCTGCTGCAACAGTCCTCAATACCGCTCACGGTTTAGCGCCGTCGTCTGCCAATCCGTAAGAATTTTCATTTTGCGGTAATCGGGGTTCTAAAAATATTGTCCCCCCGTTTGATAGCTGCCTGGATATTTGATATGCCACGGTACTTGCGGGCGATATGAGAAGCGGGCTGACATTATGTCGGTCCTGATGGTTTATTGCATACGGAATGCAGCGTTTATTATCTTGTCCTCGAATAAAGGAGGCTGTTTTATTTTTCGTGCCTTACTCTGAGTGTATTAATCGGATTAGAGTTAGGTGATGTAGCGAATCAACAGGGAATGATTTTTTTGTTCGGTGTGATAAAAATGAGCATGAAGCCCACACAAAGGAAAAGGCCCCATCGAACAGAACTTGTCACGCTGTTCGATTTATTTTCCCTCTCTTTATCCATTTTTGATGGTCACTTTTTTGGGGATGTCAGTGTGTTTGTGTGCGTGTATTCTCACTTGAATTAAATTCCATTGTGCGTGTCCTTTTTTCTAACACGCACCCTCGCTCGGCCTCTCCTAATTCCTGACAATGGCCTCTCCTAAGGACGAACAAACTAGAAGTGCTTTTTATCTCTGTGCGAGCCGAGTGAATCATCTCGATGCTGAAACGATGAAAATGATCCGTAAACGGTGGGAGAAACACTCCAGTGATTTTTTTTTTTAGATCGTACCACCAAACAATGGAAATTCTTGCTCTGAATATCGATGGAGGCGCCTGGTGCGTGTCATTTTTATCCGGGTCGTTTTCACGTTAGAGAGAAGCAAAAAACAGCGAACCATTTAATGGAAATAGAGCTAATGGTTCGATAAACCACGATGGTGATTGGTGAATAATCTAATTACGAGTTTAAATATAGAGAGTAACCCATCGTGGAAGTTATGATTGGAAACTCCATTACAAGTACCGGTTCGAATGAAACTCAATTAAACAGGGTTAATGCCACACAACACCACAAATTTGTAAACCAGCTAACTAGTGAAAGCAGAAAATAGCGTTGCATAAAGGGCATATAGGGCGTGCGTTACGCATCGAATCTAAGTGCTGCCAACCGGTTCACCCAATTTTCTCTCTTACTCTCCCTCTTTTTTTCTTGTTTCAATCGGAGCCTTCACTCAATCAATTTTCCGGTACTTGACGCCCTTTTTTGCCTCTGGCAGGTCTTTTCTGTTTTTGGGGAAATCGTTGTGGAGGACACGGTCGGAATGGATTCGCGTAATGAGCCGTGTTGCTGTCACTGACGTTGGGATTGTTCTTCCAACCCTCCCCACCCCCTCCCCCCACCACCACATATTCTTTTCTCTAGTGGTGCTTCATGTTGATCAGGGAGTGAAAAAAGGGGAAAACTCTTACACCATTTCTTGAACTAGCTGTTGCTCAGATTTTGACTGTGGGAAATGGGTAGGAAGACGAAGTAAAAGAAAAAGATTATGTATTTTTCCCACCCTTCACCCTGGTATTCAACCCCCTCGTCGAGAGCTATTCTCGTTTACTAAATCACTAAATATGGCTGAAAAAAAACAAGGAGGAAAATGATGGGAGGGATCCACTAGTAAACGCTGTCCGTCACACGTCTATCGGGCGTAGAGGATAAACCAGAAGAAAGAAAAAAACCACCACCACCATCACCACCAATGCGGGCGACCACACACATCGATCCGCCGCAGTTAATAAGCGCTAAAGCCACCAGGAAAATTCGGCGGGGTAAGAAAAGATAAAAAGAAAATAAAACCCCAAAAGGGGAAAGAAAATGTATTAGCCGCAGGAAGGTTATGAAAATAAGCAAATTTGTAGCGAAATGACAGCCGCCACACACGCTTGAAATAAGAGGAAGGGGGTGGAGTGAAGGAGGTTGGTTATTGTTATTGTCTATTTTGACAACCGTTAAACGACTGTCAGCTTGCGGTGGGGTCGGTTCTGTTTCCAACCCTCCCACTACCCATCTTCCGCCCCCTCCCCCTACCACCCCTTTGGTTGCCTTAATTTACAAAACTTTTCTGTCAATCGCGCACATTCGCGCACTGTCGTAACAGTTACATCAAAACAACACAATGGAAAGGAAACAAAAAAAAACAGACACGCACACACACACGCAACGAAACTACTAGTTTGCTGTGATGGAACGTATCAAGGGTGTTGTACAAGCCTTACTCCAAGCCTTACTCCCCTTTCCAACAACTCACCCCCTCCCATCACCCTCCGCCTTAATACGCCCGGTGGTTCCCTATACTCATCAGACGATACACCTTCGGCGAAATGCCGCATGACATGCACGAAGGCACTCACGCAGTGCTGAGCGCCCAGCACTCAGGTAGCTCTGCACCACTCACCGGCAAAGCTTCGCAAATCCGACACTGGTCAACAGCCTTGTCTCAGGCATCGAAATGCATGTGTGTGTGTGTACGTAAATGTACTTGCTTGAAGGACGTGAATGACGTTTCGTATTTCAAAAAATTACTTGCATGAAGAAAAAAAAATCCTTACGAAAGAGTAGCCGACAAGATACAACCAACAAGACAAGTTAGTCCGAAAATAGGTAAATAAATGTATTTATACGGTTGTGCGGAAAGGACTTCGTGGTTGACGGGGAGGGAGAGGGGAAAGCAGATAGGAGGGAGAGCGGGTCCGGTCACGTTACTCAGCTGGTGTCGGAAGGCACTCGTTTCCAAGAGTGCCCGTTCGGCTCGGACCGTTTTTTTTTCCTTCTATTGTTGTACGGTTAGGAACGACGAGGCTAAGGGAAGAAGTGGGTACGAGGGGGGGAATGAACGAAAATGGGGGCTCTCTTTTCTTGTAGTTGCCTTCTCACTCCAATTAACTGACGCATAATGAGCCTCGGAGCAGCGTTCGATTCGGGTGCCGGGCGACCGAAGGCGATTGTCGTCGGGACCGAAGCCAGGACCCGGTGAGTGTCCGCCCGTGGGCGGCAATCGTTCGCCACACACACACTCACATACACACACACGAGCAGGATGAGTTTTTACGACGCTAGACGTGCTACTATTCTGCCCTGCCTTACCTTTCATGGACGATTTAGATGTAATCGAGAGCATAAGAGAGAGAGAGAGAGAAGAGGAAAATCGAAGTGTGCAGTAACCACAGTTTGAAAAGCAAGGGGTAAGAGGAAAGGGGAAGGGGGGTCACTCACCAGACCATTGTCTGTCGTGTTTCTTTAGAAGCTTTCGTCCGTTTTTCCTATGAAGCTCGATCTCTCTCTCTCTCTCTCATACTCTCTCGCGGCCTGCTGAATTCCGGTGAGTTCCCGTACCTTTTCGGGTTTTCCTTGTCGATAGGGCACTCACCACCGGGAAGGAGAGGAAGGTGCGGTACGGACAGAGGGGGGGAAACAGGATCGGTACGAGGCCTCTTTTGCACCACTGCAGGTGCGAGCAAAAGAGCCGATCCCGATCCCGAAAAACCGAACTGCGTTCTGCGTTCGAAAACGAAAAAAGCCGTTTTGCCAGCCGTCCCAACCGAGTTGTTCTGTTTTGGTTCTCTGCCCGGCAAGAGCCGCACGGCGCGCGCGAGACACAAGCTGGCCAATTCCGGTAAAGCAAACAAAAGGAGGCAAAAAGTAAAACCACACAACCAAGCGAACACGGCTTCCAGTCGACCAACGGTTGACCCAACGCGGCTCCAGAAAGCGATCAGAGCACAGTACACAATACAGTCGGCCGCGTCGAGTACGGGAGGCTTTTTTTTTTGGTCTACCGGAAACGTGTTTTAACCGTGCGTGTGAAAGCAAACAAACAGAAAAGAAAGCGAACGTTTTTGCTTGTTTTTTGGTGGTGGCTCTTTCGTTCTCAAAAAAGTCCTCAAAGATCGACCAAAGCCACAGAACGTGAGTGTGAAGCGAAACGGGCGATTTAAAAAGGCTGCTGTGGAAAAACAAATGGAGAAAAGGTGCAGTGAAAGCCATCCGATAACAACAAACAAAAATTACGGGCCTGTTTAAGAGACAAAGAAGACGCAGATCACACCACACATCCGCGAACGGTGAATCAGTGGTTTAAATCGAGCAACCGTCGTGTTGAGTCGCGCAGTTTAAGAACATCCGCCTGCAAGTGTTAGTACCGGAGTTTTACCGCAAAGCGGTGAAAAATCAAGAGAGGGGAGAGAGGAAAGGAAGGAAGGAGAGGAAGGGTAGAAGACGTACGACAAATTTGGTGTATGTATGTGGTGTGCCTGTGTGTGCGTGAGTGCCACCAACCGGGTTCTGTTTGTGTGTGTATGTGTGTGTGTTGCCTTTTGTTGTGGCTCGACCTATTGTTCTGGCATCGCGCACCGTTTAAAACCTGTTACTACTACTATTACTTCAGCTACTACTACTGCTATTACTGCTACTACTACTACCACTACCAATAGCTGCTACTTCTGCTACCAACAACCAAAACACGCACATCCATTTCGAAGCGATCTCGATCGGGGTACAACCGTTTCGTATTTGACTGTGCCGTTCAATGTGTGTGCGTGCGTGTGTATGTGTGCGTAAGGAAAACAGGTGGAGGCAGGAGGGGGGAAACAAGACAACCCCCCCCCCTCCCCCTCACTCTTTCTACTACATCATCCTTATCCAAGTCTTCCGGACAGGACTTGGCTGATAATTTTTTTTCTTCTTGGGACCCACTCAAATTTTCCTTTTCGTTTTATTAATTTTTTAATATTATCACTCTACTTTTTCTTTTTCCCGCTGTTGTTCAACCACAATACTATCCAATACTGTCGGTGTGCGTGCGTTTGATCGTTTCATATCGGTTGGGGTCGAACGCAAAAACGCTCGTGAAAGGGGCAATAATAGATTTGTCAGTTACTTTGAGGGAGAGGAGAATGGTTTTTTTTTCGAAGGGGGTATAAAAAGGGGGAGGGAGGAGGTGGTACAGGGAAACAAATCACCTCATCTAAACATGAACTTCAGCTTTCACTATACTCCACGTGTTTCATCGCTTGCTTTGGTGGGAAGAAAATTAAATAATTCCGAGCGATGAAAGAGTGCGATGAACCAAAATGGAGCAGGGATGCAGAAGGGGACGGAAAACAATAAACCCGCCACCTGCCTTCTTTCTCCGTTTTCCCCCACCTCCTCCTTCGTCAATCGGGAAAAGTAGAATGGGGAACATACCTTCGCATGAAGCCAGCCCTCATTCACTCAGCTTAATCGCCGCTTTTCCACCAACCTCCCCCCCCTCTCCCTAAAGCTCCTACCCCTGCCCCCCCGTCCATGTTTCTATCCCCCAACCCCAACCACCGAACAACGTAAGGTCCCTGGTTGCAAGAGTGTATTGGTGTCCGGTGTTTGCTTGAGGTCCTACGTGACGGTTATATAGGGGTGGGTTTTTACCCCCATCCCCTTGTCACACCACGCGCCCCACCCCCTCTCTCCCACCTTCTTCTAGTAGTAGTTTGCTTTGGACTGGCGCGTTAAACGTTGACGATTGCGGACACTAATAATGTGACCACACAAATACACACTCTCATACGAACACAAACACACGGACATGCTGGTTTGATGGTATCGGATGGGACAGAACAACTTACCCATGCATTTATTAATTATTGTTTTTCACCTTTTTTTTCCTTCTCTATATGTTTTCGTTCAGTAAATTCGAGTGAGGTTCGCCATTTTGTTGTGTGATCGAAAGCGAGTCCGATAAAATGGGTCTATTTAAGGTTTCTCATGGAGGATAGAAGAAAAATAAAAAGAGTCAATACATGTGCAATTTTAAGTTAATACATATACAAAAGCCCTCTTATAACTAAACGCACGCACGCAAACACACACACACAGAAGCGCAACGGAAAAAGGACCTCAAAAAAAGGGTGAATAGCCAAGGAAAGGGGTAGCAGTAAGTGAATATGGGAAACAAAACGGGAAACGAAAGTGTTAAAACAAGTGTGTATCTTTGATTGTATGTAAGTGTGTGTGTGTACCTTTGTGCCTTCCTCTGTATGCGTGTGTTGGAGTGTAGAGCAATCATTCGTCAATCAACCGCATCGAGCAACCGATCAGCAAAAACCGATTTTAACTCCACAAGCAAACAAACAACCGACCTGGAACCGTATGCATTACGCGTACGAACGTGAAACGGGGGAAAAAAATGGTGGCGGTACGGCTGTGTATGGGTAGCGGTATACAGCTAGCGGGCGATAGAGCGAGCGACCAGTGCAGAGCAAGCCGAAGCTTTTCGGACCTTACTGACCGAGCTTATTTGACCTCTTCCCTCGATGAAAAATAGTTTTCCCCTTTTTCCCTAGAACCCAAAAAAATAAAATGACAACAAATGCTCATACCACATATATACCTTTACGCCAGGATGTCAAGCATAACGCGCAGTATATCGCGTTCCAGTTCGTGGTCAGCTTTCTTTTCCGGGGAAAAGCCGGCGAGCGGGACAGTTTGATAGTTTTCTCTTCCCTTCCCGGGGGTGGAAAAAATGGAGAGGGAGGGGGGGGGGGTGAGGGAAAGCTGTGACATTGTTCAACACAAACTTTCCCACACGCGCACACAGCGAAACATTCATCTATTTCTATTCTCGGCGTGAGCTTCTTGGCAAGGATCTTGCCTGCCAAGGTCCTGCCAGCCATTCTTGTTCGGTCCACAAAATGCCGGGGTTTGATTTGAGGTCAGAGGGGCTTTCCGTTGCGACTACTGCTGGTTCATGGCAGTAAGATCGAAGCATGATTTACGACAGCATTCGACGGGTGGACGTGCAAAAGGGATAATCCCGTTTGCCTTTCGATGGCAAAGTGAAGTGATGCCACTGCATAAGGCTTCGGTCACTTTCAAGGGGGTTGATTTTTCAAACTTCCTTTTCTCTTTCCAGCTAATCCTGATTTTTTGTTCAAGCTTGAAGATCATGTTTCATACACACACACACCCACACAGACTCTGTAGAAACGATCTTGGCTGTCAGGGAAAAGGAAAAAAACCAGCAGCCAAAAAGCACACGGCGTACCCGGCTCTTGACCTCGACAAAGAAAAAAACTTCCCTCCGAATGGAAGCAATATGCCAGAGTTCAACACCGTGCTCCGGTGAATGCGGTGACTGCGACGGTTTCCGGTGTAACGGTCAAGGCGGAATATTGATTCCGAAGTCAGCCCTTCCAAGACCGACCGACCGAGCAAGCGTTGAAAGAGAGAACGGAACCGAAACCTTATGGTCTCTGCTGCTGCTGCTGCTGAAGACGTGTGGTGTGTAGCATGCGCAATTACTGCCCACTGTCAGAATTCATCCCACTGGTTTTTTTGTGGGTCTTGGCTATTTTTTTCGTTAAAGTGTACCGTCGTTCGTTAGGTTGCAGGTTTGGTTGTATCCGAGTATTTTTTTTCCTGTCTCGAAACCAATATTCCAATGGCTGCACCAGAGCGTCACCTTCTATGGTAGCCGTTGCAGAAGGGTAAGGGTTTCGCAAAATAAGGTCACCTCGAATGGGGTACACTTTTAAAAATGGGGCTGCCTGTGGCTGTACAGTGAAGGCACCCAAGAGTGCAAGCAGTTCAATCGATGCGAGTAACGAATGCGGTGGTGCTGCCGAATATTTTAAAGATTCATTTTCTAGCTCGTGGGCTAGTGCATCCGGGTCCGCCGCTCGTGGTCTTCAAATGTCGGTATAAATTTATTTTCCAATGGGATGATTTTGGTAATAGAATCGATTGAGTTACCATAGGTAAGCGCTGATGGAGTGTTGAAGGTTTTCCGATGGTTGTTAGCGTGTGACGAGATCTACATGACGCTTGAAACGTGTCCTACACGAGATGGTCATGCTTTTCGATTTACTTACTATCGAAAGACGCCGTTTAAATAGGTGCTTTCTCGAAGACAAGAGACTTGAAAGCGATTTACAATCGATTTGGGTGGATCACGACTGCACTGTAATGCAGTTCACTATCAAGGTGACCTCATGTTTTTGGGGAAGTCAATGTTTTATACGACAGACATTCAGATACCTCCCATAAAACATATTTGTCCGGGCTCGTTTGAATGCAAAGTTGTACTTCTTCATGCCAAAAATAAAAAAACATCGATGGAGGCGCCTAGTAGCTCTGGCGATTTTAGGGGTTGAAGTAAAAAAAACCTTGAACAACTTTTTTTGTTAATAAGTGACTGCATTTTCGTGTTGTTGAGAGCTTTATACAATTCATCAAAATTTAATTGAAAATTTTAAAGCAACAAAATTAAAAATAAAACAAAACATGAAACCCTCCTCTCTGCAGTCTTGTGAAAGAGGTGTGAAGATCGATTCTTGGAATAATGGTTCTATTTATTCGAGCGCTTTCTATATCAAAACATGCATGATTTATAGATCAAAAATGAGTTTAAGGGATTTCTTCTTTTAAAAGAAGCACATTATGTTATGCAGATCAATTTATTTAACCTAAAGCCTGCATTAGAGATTTGTCAACCGTGTTCGTTCCATTCCACTGGTGCTTTTGTGGAGCTTTGCCAAGTGGGGCGTTCACGATCAGAACATTAAGCAATTTCTTTATTCTGTTGTTCAGGATTTGTACTGCAATATGTTTGAACTTCCATTTTATAGGAGTTGAAGTATTTTGTTACGGGTTCAAAGCAATCCGTATTTCTTTGATCGGTACAAAAGCTAGAACTTTATTAGAATATTTTGGAAAGAAAAATCATATTTTATACATTTTCTGTGAGTGAACAACATAGGTAAAAAAGTATTGGCTTGCTCATTTAATTGCCAAACATAAAAACAGCACACCGAAATGAAACAACAAATGGTATTCAGTGGAGTGTAACGCTTCGTAACGCTTTTTTTTTTAAAAGGTGTATTGTTTTTAGGTTGAACAACCACGACTTTACCGTATCGAATCGATTTTTGATGCTATGCATACTGATCAGATTCCTTTTTATTACTTCCCGGACTTCCTTCTTTACGCTTTTCTGCAAGAAGTTGCATTACAAAATCTTTCAGATGCGCCTCGAGGTATGCAATGCGCTAGATAGTATTATATATCTTGAAGATTGATAAACCTTCTTTCAGTACGATTTAAACCAGGATAATTTATTTTTTTAAATTGAATCTTTAATAGGATATGTGGTAGATAAAATCTCTTGTTGAAGGAACACATTTATTTTTCCATTTTGTTAATCATCCATCGAGTTGATTGCTAGTTATCACCTAGATTAATGGTTTATTTCATGCAGCAATAACCAGCAGCTTCATAATAAAACATCAATTTCATTTGAATTCATCACTCAGCTCGATGAAGCAGATGCATTTAAGGTTCTCTCGACTACGCCTAATGATATGCAATACACTAGTCATTACTATCCATCTAGCAGATGAAGCAAATCCAATTTCTTAACATTTGCTATAAAAAGGTATCGTTAAATACGGTTTAAGGAACGAAAACTTAGCGCGGTAGATGCAACAGCGGCACCGGCCTTCACACGGCAGGACTGGGGTTCAAATCTCATCTTGGCCGCTACCACATAGTGAGGACTGACTATCCAACTATGCGGTATCAATAAGTATGGTAAGCCAGAAATGGCAGACATGACTGAAACAGGTGGTTAGGTCAATAAAGAAGAAGAAGATTAGAGGGAAAAAATACTCCCTCAATTTAATCTCAGATCTGCTGATAAAATTTCTCATCAAAATTGTTTACTCATTTCGATGAAGAGTTACTCTAATATCTTTCCCAAATGCGCCTTAAGCTATGCAACACGCTGGACATTATTACTCAGAGAGCAGTTTGGTAAGCTCTATTTTCATAATGTTTTCCATAAAATAATTGCTTTTGAAGTACACTTTATAGATAGGTTTATAACCTTATGAAGTCATTTTAATTCCAATCAGTTCCCCGTAGTTTTAGTGTAAATAAAATCTCTTCGTACCGTGCTCCGTGTTCGTGGCCTCGGCTGCGTAAAGAGGGAATAAAATCATTGTTGAATTGGATGAAATGACAGTGGCCAGCAGTTAAAGACTTTAAACAACCCTCCTAGTCCAACTCGATCAATCAAGCCACCTCCGCACTTTTCTCTCTCTCTCTCACTCTCTCCTTTTCGCCCCATTTCTGATAGGAGTGAGGATGGTGGCACGTGATTTTGCGTTAAATAAAATGACCTCCGTCCCTGACCGAAGCTGCCGGGAGTGGGGCTTTTCCTTTAATGGTGAAAAAAAAAGAGGGAGCATCAGTGTTGGCACGTACACCGATCCACCCAATTTAAACAGAAGGCAAAAGCAGCGCGAAAAGCAAACTCCTAGTACGCGGTCGAGGTCCTGGACACGTCGGTATCCCGTAAAAACCACACGCGGGCACTTAAACGATCCACCGTCGTCAGGTGAACGAGGCTCCGATGGCTACGGGTCTTTGAAATGTTACGGGCACTTGAGATGCTTCGTGGCGGGAGGGGGGGGGGGGGTGATGGAGGAGGCGGGCGAGTGTCATTTCCTCCATAGTTTGATTTCTTCAAATCGAGGTTTGTTCAACGAAGTTAAGCAATAAGAAGAGGTAGAAAAACCCACAGCAGAAAATCCTCGATCGGCATGTCCTTCGTACAGTTCGTTGTGTTTAACTGTCTTTTGAGTACGTTATGCGCTCGAATGTTTAAAAAAAAGTGAGGCGGAGGAGAAAAGCTAACGATACGGTCGCTAAAAGGATTTGCTCCGATTTTCTTATCCTTTTCTGTCTCGCTCTCCTTCACTCTCTCTCTCTCTCTTTCTCTCTCTCTCTTTCTCACTCCGTTCTCTGCGTCGGTTGTGCCGTGTGTATGGATGGCCAAACGGAAATTCCACCAAGTCATCCGCATTGCGAACGAACGGTCGCACGCGCTGGAAATAGGCGACCGGAACGAAGGCGCGCGCGACCGTTAGAGTAAACATGAAAAATAGCGAATGACGCAGTGTGAACGAATGCAGCGAACGAACAGCAGAACGGATCACCGAAGAAAAGGAAATGGCAAATAGTGAAAGAAAAAAAAAGAACAGGAAAAAACCACCATGAAATCAAATTGCCGATTTAGTCACCCTCGACCGCAACGCAAAGCGAAATGTTCGTTCCGGCTGGTGCGTGTGCTTTTTCTGCTTCTTCCTCCCGCGTTCGCGTGCCATTATCCGGGCTTTTCCCCTGTTTATTCCACCCCCGACCCGCTCGTACCACCCACGGAGGATAAAACGCGATGTTGAAAAGTGATTAATGTGATAAAAAAGGAAACTGATAAAAGACCCTTTCCGACCACCAAAAACCTCCCACACCTTCCACCCTCCCAACCGCCCTGCACACTCTTCTTAAGCAGTGTGAAGGGTTGAAGCATAAGATGAGACAGCTGAAATTAGAATTCTCCCGCAAACGAGAACCCATTTCTTCAAACCTCCATCCCTTTCCCCCTTCTATTCTTGGTATTGAGTAGGGTGCAAATGGTTGTGGGGGGAAGAGAGATGGGCGGGTGTTCTCCAATTTCCACCCGAAAAGCTTTAAATGGTGAGTCAGAATGAGAGATTACAACGGGATAACACGGATCCGATTCCACGAACCGTATACGCAAATGTGTTCTGACTGGGGGCAGGGGTGAAAAACCCTTCTCTCCTCTACCCTCCCACCCCATTTTGGGGGGGTGGTAATAGGTTTCATTTTCTCATGTCTCGTATTTGAATGGAGGGAGCAAAACAGACAACAACAAAAAAAAAACAACCCCAATCCCCTTATTTCGGCTACTAACGACTAGCAATTGGGTGGTGGTAAAGAGAAGGAGACGGGGTGGAGGGGGGGAGAAATTGAAAAGGGAGGGAAAATGTTTTTATTTGAGGATGAGTGTGACCTACCGAACAGTGTGCCCCATTAGATGTATGACAGTTTTTTTTAAATCTTCATTCCACAATGCAGTTTGCAGTTTTAATGCTGCTTTACTTTACGTCAGATAAAGCACGAGAGAGAGAGAGAGAGAGAGAGAGAGAGAGAGAAAAGAGAGATGGCGTTTCACTCTTATCGAATTCAATCATCTTTATCACCTTTCATCTGTTTGAAGTTTCCGGGTGGAGTGTTTTTTGTTTCGTTGTGGGCATCATTCTCTTTTTCAAAAAAAGGGAGGGAGTCATTTATTTCTTCCTTCAACCTTTCCAATTATTTCCTACAGTGCTGTAGATAATATTTTGTTACCGGCCCGCTGGTCACCAATAAGTTCTCAGCTACATCGTGTTTTTGCACAGTGGTAAATTTGCACAGGAAAGCCTGAATTTCTTTCCAAATCGATAGTGGATTGTTGGAAACTTGTTGGGACACTTTCCAATCATATAATGGAACATTTTGAGTAGTAACGAGAAACTACAGGACTGTCATAATAACCATGCTAATCTTGCCTGCAAGATTCCATTATATGAGTGCAAAGGATTTATAACTGGATTGCAAAGGCGTTGAATATCTTGAATGCGTGGTTTATTTTTGTTTTCACGGTTGGATTTGTTGCTCTGAAATTAAACCTTTATAAAGCATCTTCAGTTAAAGCATCTTAACTTTGAAGCTGGATGGGAAACTCTCAGGATTCTTTTTGATACCTTTAAATCGCTCAGAACAGCAATACGGCCAGGTCGTTCTTTATGAATAAAAAAAATAGCTCAGAACCAAAGGGAAATATGTTTCTTCTTCACGTGGATCTTTACGAGGGTCTTTCCGACACCCTGACATAGTCTGAGAACGTAGACTTTCCTGATCTTACAAACTCTTCTATATAGCAGAAGCTTCTCTACTGCAAAGCTTGAGTTGGTGATCAACGAAGTAAAAAACAAATTGATTGATGGTAAAAGCCAAGTCCTGACACCGTTGAAGTCGTTCATAACTTCGGCTGTATTGGATCAAAAGTCAACACCGTCTGAAAGCTGCGATTGTATAGGACATCTCAGTTCTAAGACTCTCATTCCTCTTGGATGCGGATTCAAGGAGAAAGAGATAAGGATGATGCGTGTGCTCTGTAAGTGTGGAAGGATAATGACGAATCATAAGCTTTCTGAGACTCACCGGGTTCCTGTTGAGCTTGTCATGTCATGAAAATTTCACCAGACAACACCTAACGTAAAATCTTCTTATAGCTTTCCCCAAGGATAGAGGAGAGGTGGTAGTCCCAGATGAGAATTGAGATTAAGTGATGGCGTTGATATCAGATACGTCGGGGTACTTGACTGCCATTTTTTTTTAAAGATCAGCCGACGATGTATTGGAAAACAATGGATAAAATCAATAAACCCTCGCGATTTTGTTCCATAATTATCTTAATATCACTAATTTTACTTAGAATTCAAAATAGTTTCAAATCAAAGCAAAACTTATGTCCACCCATCAAATCAATGTGCACCGTACCGATGAGTGATAGAATCGATTTGGGGCAGCAAAGCATTCTGCACGCCGGTTCGGTCGGAGGCGCTTTGAATCGGTTCAATTTTTTCTATTTGAATATTCCTTTCTTTCCAATTTCCCATGGTTTTTCTTCCTCTTTTTCTTGTGCTGTCTCGAATTGTGAAAAACCCGAACCAAAAAAAAATCGGAGAAGAACGGAGACGAAAGAAAGAAATGCAAATGGTGCGTCAAAACGTAATAAGAGACACCCCAAGCATGAGGGTGGAGTTCACCACCCAAGGGAGGGAGGAGGGATTACTGTTCGACCATATAATGCAAATAGGAGATGCAGAGGGGTGAGATGCAAGCAAAAAATGGGGTGAAGGGGGGCTGGCTCGCTCGGAAATGCTGATGGGAAATCATTTATTAATCGGATTTTTCCAACAAAACTTCTCCGTTTGGGTGCTTTTTCGTCTGCCCCTTTTTTGCGCTGGCTTTCCTTTTACTTCTTGTTGCTCGATTCCCCTTTCCCTCTTGTTTGAGCCCAAACTATTACATCATCAATGTTTGTGAATGTGTGTGTGTGCATTTGTGGTAAGCAGCAGCTGAAAGAGCTGTGAATAAGTTAATAAATGGCATCAGCATTCGTCGTCGTCTTCGTCGCCGCCACTTTTCACAGTATTTTCCGGGAGGGCGATGGGACTGGCGGAAGATCTCCACTCAGTGAGAGTGAGGGTTTTCTTTATTATCCAGGCAGGCAGGAATAAGCTTAGCTTCATTTTTCAGTCTCGAAAAAAAATGATAATATAAACAGCTTAAGAGAGAGAGAGAAAGGCAAAAGGGAAAACTTTGCAAAAGAAAAGTTGTCGCTGTCGCTGTTTGTGCGCCAAAATAACCATCAGACGTGGGAGTTGTGGCGTGTGGTTCTGTTTTTCCGGGATGTTCGTCTTTGTTTTTACGCTTTTCCCGGCAAGCTGGATATAATTTGGTCACCCCAACCCTTCACTTGCCTACTTGCGGCCCGATTTTCGTTTTGGCCGATGAGGAAAATTCACCACAAGTGCCACAAGTTGATTGTTTTGTTTTTGGTCTTCCCCCAGCATCAGCTCCAGCATGTGTCAGCATGTGTGTTTCGTTTAGCTTTTCTTCGAATCTTAACCACCAATCGGGTTGTTCGCTGTGGGGCAGCGCTGTTTGCCGATTGTTGTTTGCGAATGTTTACCGATTTGCAATATGTTTTCCAATCAACCTTCGCACTGCGTGTGTGCGTGCGTGTGAGGAAAAGGGTTTGAGTGAATTGGATCGAAAAGTTCCGAATCTGGAACACCTACCGGAGCTCAGCAGGTGCAAACTAGGCCAAGCACGGTCAGATATTCGAACAACGCGAAACCATTCCGAACGGCTTCCGGGCTTGATCACACCCCCTGTGACCCCCTGTGACCCCCGGGGGGGGGGGTGGACTTGATTTTGCCAACCAACACCGTACCGCAAATGAGCATCCCCGAAATCAATCCAATTGTTTTTTCGTATTTGGCGAAAAAAAGGATATTGCGCCTTAAGGTATGCAACACCCCAAGCCATGTGGAGGGATTGTAGTTTATCAGTGCCGGACTACGGGCCGTCTGTTTCACGCGTCCCGTTTTCGACCGTAATGAAATGAAACAAACACGCCAGACACGGGTGTTGAATAGTCAATCCTTTTTCCGACCATAGCTGCCAAACCGAGCTGTCCCCGTATTGGATGTAATGCTCGAGCAGGTCCGCATACACGACACACGTTTGCCGTTGCATTTTCGGCTGCGTTTGTCGCACAACCCGTTGGGGCTTCCTTTTTTCTTTCCTTCTCGTATGTGGGTGTGTATCCGTTTTCCGGCTTCCGGTCTAATTACGAAACCATCCGCTCGTGCAGCTCTTCCTGCAGCATTTTAATTACGGTGCGTAATGAAAAGTTTTCGGTGGAAGGCGGCAAAATTGTGCACGTACCGGAATGGACATTTAGCAAAATGAGAAATCATATTGCTGTACATCATTGACAGTGAATGGAAAGCCTTGTCTGCACTGCCGACAACGGGGTGCTCGCACATGTGTGCTGCAGGGGTTTTGCTGAGCGGTGTTGACAGTAGCGCTCGCTGTGTTGAAGATTGAAATGAGTTTGGTAAATGGGGGGAGGGAATATAATTAATTGATAGACGTTAAGGTGAGTTTGAAACACTTTTCTGATAAGGAAAAGTCAATTGGAATGATTGATAGCGTGGTTAATAAATTATTTAATTCCCATTACTTAAGGGTGGTTTTAAGTCCTTATGCTTCATTGAGTATAATATGATTGAGATTGATTGCTTTCGAGCACGGTAAATTTCGAACATTGATTTAACTTAAGGTGACTTTAAGGTACTATTTGTTGTAAAGAAAATGCCCTTATGGGATGATTTATAGCAAGCTAATGAAATTATTTGATTCGATATTCTTCAAGGCGATTTTAAGGCCATGTACGGCATTTAATCGAAACATATTAAGATTGATTAAGCTCTGAAGCTCATTGTATATCGAATGTCAATCATTTTTAGAAGATATTAAAGCATTATTCCTGTTGAACAATCGCTTGTTTGGAATGAGGTATAGCGAGAATTTAAATGTATCCTAAGTCCCGAAACCGACCTCCTCAAGATCAGCGCTCAAATTCCATCCAGACTGACTCTCCGTACTTACGACTGACTATCCAGCTGCGGGTAAAATCAAGTCACGGAAAGCCAAAAAATGGTAGGACAAGCTCTCTCGAGGTTTTTTGCAAACGTTAAGGCATTGGGCTTTATCTAAATTGATTGTGATAGAGCTCAACACATTGCAATATCGACAGAGCTCGAGTAGAGTTTATTGAATAGTAAATGCTTTTAATAAATTCTTGTGAGCAACAATACATTTTGATATTGATTTTAAGACAGAAAAAGAATGTTTAAAAGAATGTTCATTTATGGGATAACAGATGGCAGGCTGATAAAAATATTTTATTTTATTTTTAATTATGACGGTTTGAAGCCATATTGTTCGCATGTGATGACGAATTACAAATTTATAACAAAATTATTGAAGTTCAAATAATTTAAGTTGATAAAAAGGCTTGATGTTCAGTTAGAAATAACTGTTTTTCCTTGATTACTAAAGACATATCCAGGATTGCCAATAATCTTTATTTACACCTTACAAGACCGGGTAAAGATGTTTTATAGCGTGACCGACGGCTGACACGTTTCCTGACGGTAGCATTTATATCACGTCGTCGATGAATTTTTAATATATTAAAACCCATGTATTTACCACACGAGGGCACTGATGTGTGACATGCATCTCCACCGCCTTCAAGGTATTGTTGTACTTTACCAAAATTAATGTTATGAAGCTTACCGATGTCTCCTAAGCCCTCGATACTAATCAGCCGACAAGGAAAACCCTGCACTTTGCGTCCCTGCTTAGATGAAGACAAAGCATCCTTTGAGGAAATACAGATCCCGGTGTGCAAAGTCAGCATCCGCTGCCACACCGAACGCACATTCTACGCACGCTGGCAGCACACGAGAGCACTGGGAATGAACACGACACGCACACAAACACAAACACCCTCGTTTTGGGATGGTACAGGGTAAACAGGCGTGTGAAGCTAGGGGAACGAACGGTAACGCTGTTCGTGACTCTGCATTGCAACAAGCATGTTGTTTAGCCATTTTGAACCGGGCCAAAATGGGGAGCGTTTGCCGGCGGAAGGCAAAAAACATTCCATCATGCACCACGAAACTGCACCATTGCAAAACCCGGTAAAGTTTAGTGAGAAAATAGGTGATTGGGAGCAGGGGGAGGGGGAAAGGGGGGTGGGGGGGTGGGGATAGGAGGGAAGGTCAGGTGGGGGGGGGGGAGGAGGGGTTAGTTTTACTAGCCCCTCGATGACAAACTTCGCCATTTTGTGGTGCAACCGAGCCAGGGATAAAGGAAGAAAGGGAGAGAGAGAGAGAGAGAGAGAGATAGAGAAAGGGGTGAACTACTGACGCTAATGACGAACAAGTTGAGGGGTGTCTTTCTGCAAGCCCGTGTATGTATATGTGTGTGTGTGTGTGCAAAGAAAGGAGGGCTGTGTGTAGAGCATCCATTGCACCAGTGTGTAGTGTCGAAGTTTGTGTAGCGACTGCTGCAGGCAGCATTAATTGCTTCGCCTTCGGTCCCTGCTGCCAAGGCTGCAACTCGACGCCCGTTGCACTTCCATTCCTGTTTTCCAAGGCATCGATGGCCGTGAGAGTGTGATGTGGTACCGCAAGTATCCGAAATGTTTTAGCAGCAACTATCCCGAGCTGCAGTTTCAAGCGAACTAACTTTTCGGGTTGGCTCCACATCCATCAGTTCCTCCCAAACCCCTTCTCTCATCCCCAAACCCCCCCCCCGCCTTCTGCTCCCTTGAAGAAAAACTATAACCATCATCACCAAGGGACAGAAGCTGGTTTGCCGTCATCGTGTGGCAATTCTCGATGAGCGAGAATAGATTTTCCAACCCCATTTTACCCTGGCATGTGTGGCTATGTGTGTGCGTGTGTGTGTGTGTATGCGCGCGTGTCTTGCCCTAACACCCAACCCCCCCTCCACCCATACCACCCCCCCCCCCTTCCCTTACAACACAGCAAAAAGGCACACGGCGTGAAGCCTTATGTAACGTGCTTGCTCAAACAAAAGCACCCGCCAACCCATTGGTGCGAAGGTCCAAAATAAGAAGGGCCCTCTAGTGCCGAGAGTAACGGACGCGCGCGCGCGCCATCTTGGTGCCGCCATGCTTAACTGTGTTTGTGTGTGTGTGTCCTCTCGCTTTCCCCCTCACGACTGGTGAAGTTATATATCGTTTAAGGGTAGCGCAAAATAAAAAAAAACCTCAAAAACCTGTTTGCAAAATCATCCTTAAAGTGGATAAAGTCACACACACACACACGCGCGGCGTGAGACACCCCAGTTTAGCATGATTCGAAACTCGAAGCGGACGCCTGGTGTTTCGTGTAATTTCGACTGAGGGAAAACAAAGCTTCGAATGATTAGCCAACGATAGCGAACGAGGTTCGAACGTAAAAAAAGGGCACAACCTTAAAGCGGTCGAAAAACCGTGTTTTGGGTTGACGTACAACAAAAAACCCACAAACACACATACACCCGCCTTACGTAATGTCACCGATCGATGTTATTCGCTTTAGTTTTTTATGCTTGGCCTTTTGGCGGGCGGTGTATGGCAGAGAAAAGAGAGGAACACTGACCAGGAGGGTTTTTTCCAAGTTTAATTACCTTTCCCCCCCCCCCACCCCTGTTGGTCAAAGTTCCTGTGACTCACTAAATGTGTCGTACGGTATGGAACGGATTTTGTTGTTGTCGAACCCCCTTTCACAAGAGGCGAACCCCCTTTCACAAGAAGGGGTTCGTCTCTTGCTCATTGAATCAAAACTGCTGTTCTTATTTGCTTTAGAATTTCGAAAAAAAACCTTTTTTAACTCTCCATTTAATCTGGTTGTACACACACACGCACTAGTGAGCTGTGAAAAGCTACCGACATTCAACGCAGAGAATAATTCATTTTTTCGCTAGACTGTAGACCACTGCATCACGTGCCCTTTTTTTTCGCATCGATGATCGATCACTTGCCGCGTCGGGGCTCGCGGAAAATAGGAAAAAAGAAGAAGAAGCGAACACGGAAAAGCAAGCGAAACACTCCCCCCGCCACTCGAAGGCTCGGGGTCGGTTTCGGGTATGTGACTTTCGGTTAGTGGCGGCGGCTGTTCAGGGAGGAGGTTGTGAAAGAGAGGGAGAAGGGCAGCGGGGGGAGAGTATTCGAAGTGCCAAAAAATATGCAAACACTCTTGGCAGTGAAATTCCGCAGTGAAGTGAACAGTAAAGCCGAGTCCGAAGAATCCCCCCCCCCCCCGCCTTTCGAACCAATTTCTGTCTCAGTGTGTGTGTGTGTGTGGGCTCTATGGTAAGGATAGGAGAGAGGAAAGAGTGACGGTGGTGGTGATGGTGGTTACCGAACGGGGTGATGATTTAATATGCCATGTGGTTGCGTTTGCCAAAACCCACCCCCCTTTCCACCAACCCCCCCCCCCCCCTTCCCACCCCTTCCGAGTAACAGGAGCCTGAACGCGTCGGAAAGTCGCCCAGTTCGGACGAGTCCCGGTGCCGAGATGCCGTGGACAGCATAAATTAGAATTTTCATCAGCTAGCGAGTCGTCCGTCTCGGGCCCCGGGCATTCCTTTCCGCTTCCACCCACGGGGCAACTGGCAAGATTGGCAACTTTCCTACTTGCCGGCTGCTGGACCGTTGGCACCGGCGAGAAAGTTTTACCGTTCACACCCCCGGTTCGGGCTCATACCCACGAATCTTTTCCGGGGCAAAGGCAAAATTACTGGCAACCGGGGAGTTTGATAATGATGATGATGATAATGTTCCGAGTGAGCCGATGGTGAAGCGCGGATGGTGGATGGTCGCCCGCTGGGGAGCCGGAACCCATGGCCATGGAAACGGCTAATTAAAATTCAATCGCTTCGAAAAACTTCACCGAGCTTTTCCCCGGTTGCGAGCAGGCAAAAGGAATTTTGTTTCGCTTAACAAGCCACCTCCTGGCAGTCTTTATGTATCGGAGGAAGTAGATTATTTTGCTAGTTCGCTTTTCTACTTAAGGATATCAGGATGGTTTTACTCAATTAAAAGTAAAATATTTTAATGCAGTTTTTCCTTCCTTCTTCGTTCTGTCATACATCTGCAATCACGCAATGTTGTCTTCTCCTTTTATTCGGTCACTTTGTTTAATTAGTGCACGGAAATGGGTTTGTGTTTTCTTTCCTTCGGTCGAATCAAAGCGTTGAGCATTTTTATAAAGAAACAAGTGAGAGCAAACTCTGGCAAGCACAGGAGCGCTGGAAGTTGGCAGCAAAGTGATACAAATCCCAATTGGTATGAATTTTAATCGTTTCTTCGCACCAAACGATGCTTTCATCGGTATCGAGCGAGAGATTTCTAAACGGCTAGCGGCGAAAGAAGAGTAGCAAATGAGGATAATGGTTTGCCCGAAAAATCATTTGCTTTGTTGATTAAATTAATCGCTTTTCTTCCTTGGTTTTGTTGTTTTGTGCCCTCTTCGCTTAAGAAGCTTTCTAAATCGCTTTTGAAAGCGTAGAATTTAAAGGACACAATGAGTGAGAGAGGAACGAATTAAATAAAATCGATATGGGACGATCATAAGAAGCGTTTTGCTAAATGATGAAATAAAAAGGAAAGTTTATTTCCTCAGTTTTATTTCAAACATAGAAAAAAATATAATGATAATTACAAAAAAAGAGACAAAAGAGAATGTGAAAAAGACTCAAATTTAGCGACCAAAAATGTAAACAAGCAAATAAAAATGATGATTATACAACAAGAGACAAACATAATATGGAAAAGAAGAGAAAATTGCAACTGACACATACAAACACCTTAATAAAAACAAGAAGAAAAAAAAGTCTTGTTTGAGTGTTGCTAACAAAATGGAGGATCAATAGTGAAGTAAAAAACACAAATACAGATACGTACATTACACATTACACGCATGCACACGTCCATAGGCACGCGATGAACAATTGGCCCAGAATTATTGATTCGCCACGACCTGACCCGGACGGTTGGCTCAGTTCTTCGGTCCGTAGGTTTCGTCTCCGTCTCCCGAGCCATGCTTTGCGTCATGGTCCTTTCGACTCCCTTACAAACTTCCTTCCCCTATTCCATGGCCTGGGCTGCGTTACAAAAATACACGGCCGAATGGCATTTTCGGACGATTGGGCACCAAGTGGGCACATAAAAAAGGCAGTTTTTTTTGTTGCTGTTTTTTGTGTGAGGATGTATTTCTCACCAACCACTGAAATTGTCCTTTTTGAGGGTTTTTAAGTAAGATAGAGAGAGAAAGAGAAAGAAAGAACGTGGATGTTTATGTTTAAGGAAAAGGAAGTTTCGGAGGGGTTTTAGGTGAATGGTTTACGCTAATGCTGGTTTATTGGAAAATCCTTCAACCCTATCCGGCAGCACATGTTGAAAGGAAGACGGTTTTTTTTTAAACAACACATCTGTTCCTTCTTTCATTCGGGACACAGTGTTACGCTGGCCATACAATTTACGTCTACATGTTTAAAACAAGGAGCGAATTAGTAACAGCAATCAATCGAAGAAACTTTCGTCTTACACCATTACTTTGTGCTATGCCACGAACTGAATCAAGTATGATGTGAAAATTTGCAAACATATAGTGAAATCTTGCAGACTTGATCTTCTTTGGCACTCCAACTTCCGAAAGAGTCAGCCCGCCTTTTCTAGCTTCCCTGTTCTGATTTTTTCCGTCACTGAATAGTAAGTCCTCTACAGGATTCGGTATCCTGTTCTGTTGTGTGAAAATCCGACTTACTGCATCTACATTAGATTATCATAATTTTCTCCGGTTTCGATCGATAAAATTTGGCTGTTTAAGCTTTCCGAGGAGTGTTCTTCTTCTTTTCTTCTTTCTTGTCCTAACAACCTCCATTTCTGGGCTCCATTCCAACGGTCTGCCAGTTCTGGCTTGCTAGACTTGTTGATACCGCATAGTCGGCTAGTCAGTCCTCATTATGGGGGAACGGCCCAGATGAGAATTGAACTCCGGTCCTGCCGTGTGAAGACCGAATAGTAGAGTATTACCAGTCAGCAGAGGAATTTTGAAGTGGAACAATATATACACGAAGGAGCAATTTACTAAAGAGGCAATTTGAATCAAGAAGGAGAGTGTTTCAAATAAATAGTTGAATAAGTAAAGTCCGGTGTGAAATGTTTGCAATCATATAATGGAATCTTGCAAACTACATTTTCTTATGGATCCACGGCTTGGTAAGCTCTTATCCCACCATTTCTGACTTTCTTTCTTTTCCTTTGTATCCGTAGCGGGATAGTTAGTAGGGGGAACAGATCTGGATGGGATTCAATGCTGGTCCTTTTAAGTCATCCAGACTATCACCTATCTGGGGTTAAAAGTCAGTACATTGATGTCGAGTTACGCGCAAGGGTCATACTACAGCCAACCGGTCATACTACAGCCTGAGGAAACTTCAAATGAGGCAGCAAATTCATTTGCCGCTTGAGCGTTACACTTCCTAGACCGACACACGGGACAGGCGCTGCACTGCAGGCGTGCGATGGTCCTGTTGCAATCGATGCGTTTTCCGGCCGGAATTAAATTTTCAACAGCACCCAACGTTTATTTCCCCGTTTGGCTAGCCCTATGTTTTTTCTCCCCCGTGTTTGTCCTGTGTGTGTTGTGTGTGTTGTGTGTTGTGGGTGTTGTTCGGTGGTTGCTGCCCTGCTGTTGCTTCTATACCGCTATTCATAAGCGAAGTGAAACGAACGCCCGACACAATAAAAACGAAGGTCACTCACACGGTCACTCACGGTGTGTGAGAGTGTACCGGAACAAAGAACCAACCCCCCTCCCCCATACCCCCTCCCACCGGTGAGGTGAACGTCGGTGAGTGTGATTAGGCTGGAAAATTATTTTTTGTTCACCGTTTCCACCGGGGTGACTTTTCCTTTTACCAACCCACCTGCCACCGAACCACCGAAACCCTTCCTTTCGCCACTATCTTTCCCGTCGAATCGATGCAGACAAGCGTGTCGGGTCGGGACAATATAAAGCTTACATTATGGTAGAATAGAAATGTTTCAGCTCGACAGCCGTGTGCGTGTGTCTGTGTGTATTATGCAAAAGGGGGTTCGAAAAGTGTGTATGGGGGAAGAACGTAGCTGATACGAGAATAGTCGCCACACTAGTCTCTGGTGGGAATGATGGATGCGCCAACGGGATACGGCACGCCATATTTTCTATTCCCGCGCGTGTTCTGTCGTGTGTCCCGCCGAGCTGTGCGTCTTCGCGCACCCGCTGCTGGTAAGGCTAGCAGTCAGGGCCAGAAGAAGTTCGATGATACGGTGCACGGTATTGATGACTAGTCGAGCGAAAGGACGACAGATAACGGCAGGGACACAGGGTCTATGGGTTTTTTTGTTGTTGTGTGGTGCACAACCATTACAGTGATAAGGTTTCAGTAATTATAGAAGAAGCTTTTTTTGTTGGTGTTGTTGTGTGCTTTGGCCTTGATTGGAAGGAACTATAATGTTGGTTGGAAGTTACGAGGGCTGCATGGTGTTTCAAACATTGGGTTTTCATCATTAAAACTCTATTATTCAATCGCGTTTTAGGTTCTTTGAGGGATTATTTCATTGGCGAATGATGGGTTTTTTTTAGAAATTTTGAAGCAGACTTCCTTTTTACACTGCTCACTGTTGAAGGTAAAAAAAGTGAAAGATACTTCAAAAAATAATATATCAGTTTTGTGACGTAGTATTGCAATATACTGGCCTTTCTGGCTAATGCTTTGACTCCATCACTTTAACCCAGTTTGGGTCTACCAAGTATCCTCTTTGGGTCGATGTGGATGATCATTCCATCATGGTTTCATTCTCATGAGACGATCAGTCCAATAGAAAAGCTTGATATATCTGATTCCAGCTAGAAAAGCTTGGCAAGATAGTTAGATCTCCATGTGATCTCGTAGAGCTTATCATACTCGCTCGACGCCTCCATAGTCCTTTTCTGAGCTTAGTAGGTATTGGCAACTTTAGCCTGGCATTCGTCAGCTTTAGACCTTAGAGAGATGATAGACCTTAGAGAGATGAGAGATGAGATGACTTTTAGAGGCCAGATGTATATAAAGGGTATATAAACATGCTACTAAATCCCTATCCCAGTAGTTGTTATTTCTCCCTAAATAAGTTAAAATTGTGGGCAACTTTGAAGGTACGTACTTCAGCTCTATGTAGATCAGTACTGTGTTAGTAGTGTCGCTGTTCTCCTCTTAGATCTGCCCAAGGAGTTTGAGAGCTACCAGCGCGATCATTTGGTTTAGCTTCTACTCTTTCAAGGAACCTCAAACCATTGATGCCTATATCGTCAGCGTCTGTTACAGCTCAAAATTGAGATCTGGAGCAGAATGTTTGCTCCCTCTCTAGCGTCAAATTAAAAAAAAATAAAAGTAAAACACAGGGCTGGTAAAACATTACCATACGTGTGTTGTTGGTTATTGTTTTTCCTGTCAGCGTGGTAAGATCAGCAACACGTCCAATCCGTTCCTAAACAATAAAAAAAGGTTGGTAAAGATGGCCAGGATTTTAACAGATGCCAATAAATGAGGTCAATAGTAAAGTAGTCAGCCCTACGTACGGGGAGGCGGTCTGGATGGGATATGAACCCCAGCCCTGCCGTGTGAAGACCGATGCCTCTGTCGCCTCGGCCACCCAATTCATTTTTCTCCCTTGTAATATTTGTAAAGAAAATCGTCGTATTCAACACTGGAATAGCTCTGGAATCGTTAAACTCAAGCTTCTCTTCCATTTTCTTAAGGATTACTTTTTCAGACATTAAGTACTCTAGATTGTTCTAAGAGGCCAGTCAATTTGATCTGATGCATTTTCCACGTCTCCCTTGGCTTGCCATTTATAGCCATACGAAATTCAATAACTGATCCTGCCGTGTGGAAAACACCGTTGCTACTTCATTTCTATCTAACGTTTTAGCAGTCCATTGTTTAAGCCCTCCATTATTTTCTTAAGTCTGGTAAAGGAGTATATTTTCATAGGAGTTTATGGCGGGAATTCGGTTCAAGTGATGCGCCAACTCCGATATTGTAGTTGAATACCAATAAAGTAATGGAGAAGTTGTTTTCATCAGCATTTTAGAAGAAACCGGACGGCGAGCTCAGATAGAAAAGGTGACAGAATTGTTGAGTCCCTTCAGGGCCGTTCTCTCGTAGTGAGGGCTGAAAATACTACCATTTGGTAGAAATACGTCTTGTAAGCCATTAAAGATAACCAGCACCAGGAGATCGTTAGGTAAAGAAAAGGAAGAAGTTATACGATAATTGTCAAATTATATTCATTGTGATTTGCTATCTTAAATGAAATCCTAGATAGAAATTGTCTTCACTATTTCACCTAAAACAAAATCCTTGTAAGGTCGCTAGGGCACAACACAATTGTCTGCATGCGAAACTCTTCAGGCTTTGGTCTATAATAAGAAAGACAATGTTGTGACAATGTGAGCTTTGTTTTAATGTTTTCAAACCAAACAGTACGATAGTTAAAAAAATATAATGAGCTGTATGACCCATGAAAGCTCGTAGGTCCATCAGCTATCGCCGACTTCACAGAGCTGTTGTAAGGTTTTATAAAATTTAAAACGGACTTCAAAACATAGTTTCCCTAATACTTCGTGTGTAGCGTTTGAATGATAGGTAAAAAACTTTTTAAATAATTGTTACAAGCACTCAAAGTACTCATTCCACTTTTTACTAACCCTGCTGGAATGAACATGAATTCTAGCCCTCCTAAAATCAAAGCTTAGCTTTACGGGCCTGAGGTTCTTCATTTCCGCAAAAAACAATCACAACCGTTTCCAAAAATCAAAACCAAAAATCGTAAGGTTTGAGTGTTTTCCCACCGTTTTCTGTTTTCTTCTTCCCCAGAAAATATCAACCAAACCAACCACGGCTTGAAACAATTAAATCTTTCTCCCTGCCCCTAAGGGGGTGGTTTATGTGTTGCGAAAACTTGTAAAACAAATACATTTTAATAAGAAAATAAACCATCGTTTCTTACACGCCTGTTTACCTTTCACAAACCTCACCCACCCCCTTTCGGGGCTCAACTACCCAGGATGGATGGAAAAACCATGAATGAAATGACACCGGAAACCGGTTGGAAAGGAAAAACAGTTGTTGCTCAAATGCCCGTAAGCACAACGACACGCGTATGTGTGTGTGTGTTTGTGTGAGCTGCTGATGAGCTTCTCAAAATGAGCTTAGTTTGCTGCTTCTACCTTCCCTTTCCTTCCATCCATACGGGAATAACGGAGAAAAACCGCTTTACAGCTACCATGCGACGATCAGCATCTTTGCTGATATGCCGTGCAAACACACACACATACTCATACCAACTTGTATGTGTGTGAATGTGTGTCAGCACACTTTCTGCCCGGTGCGCTAATGGGCGGTGAAGCGAACGAGTTGAAAATAATAAACTTTGCAAATAAATTGCCACTCATCTTGCCATCCGCACGGGGCTGAATGGGGTAGAGAGATTGCCTAGTCGCTTTTGTGTGTGTGTGTATGTGTGTGCGAGGAGAGGGAAAAAGGAGCATGGAGGATTATTTGCACTTAAGGGACTATTTATCCATGCTACTACACCGTTTTCATCGGGCTGGGCGGTAAAACAAAAGCCCGCCACACCGCTTCACCACCAACATCGATGGAGACGCCTGGTCGTTCATGCGATTTTAGCGTGGCACGAGACCGGGTGTGATGATAAGGGTGGAGGGGGGGGGGGGGGCAATAGGGGCGAGAAGGTAAATGTAAAAGAGGGACATCTTCTTGCCGTTACATTCGTCTAGCTTGGCAAGCGACCAGGCAAGCTGGCTGTCAATCACCCGATAAGGCTTAAAATCCTTTTTTGCTTTTTGCCACTGCCGTTTGTAACGGCCCGTTTGGCGCAGGACCTACTCCGGCGGACCTCCCCGTGTGTGTGTGAGTGCGCGTTGGAACGGGCAACGGGCAAACACTTTTGAATGACAGCTCGCACACGGTTTCTTTCCTGTTTGCTTAAGGGCAATTTTCCGTTTCGCTTCTTATGCCGTTTCTTACGGCATGGCATAAATGTTACAGGACAGTTTGGGGTTTATTTTCTCGCAGAGGTCCTTTACAGCTTTCCAAGGGGAGGTTTGAGGTTTAAGCAGTAGCATACTTACAAACAAGTAGAAGAAGCTTCTCCGGTCCGGTGCGTGACGACGCCGATAGACAGTGCAGACGTTTAAAGCGAAAGCAAAAGTGTCCTTCGGGAAGGATGTGAACACACACGCACACGTGCAATTTCCCTGCTGGCTTGAAGCGGTGTATGCAAATTTAAAACCATTTCTTACAGACGAAAACCTTTTGCTTGTGTGTTTTTCGCACGTGCCGTGTACCGTGACCATGTGTACGTGTGGTGTTGCGTGGGCTGTGATAAAATGTCTGTGTGTGTGGGTGAGGGTGGACCCTTGAAGATAGGTATCAATTATACAGGTACGCTATAAAATATTTACCCCCTTTGCGCGAGAATCGATGTGGAAGATGAAGCGCTGGGGTGATGGGAAAGGGAAGGAAGAGAGGTGGTAATGGCGAGGGAACTATTCAACCTCCTGACGCGGTGGGCGTGTGTTCACTTTCCCGACTGATTGAGGGTCCCTTTGAGTGTGTCAAAGGGAGAGTGTGTGGCAAATGCTAACCGCAAATCCGGAATGTCCGCAAGACCACATGAGGCGCAAGAGACGTTTACTTTGTTTTTCAGGGAATCATTTATGTCCTTGAACTGGTTGTTGACACGTGGATTAAAGATTTTTCTCCGATATGAGTATTCTCTCTCATCCGATATTTTTAATAGAAGTGGTCAAGTTTCCTTTTTTAAATTTTAAATCAAAATGGTTGACTATAGTTATGTGCAAGTTAATACATAATGAGGCATATCTCTGCAATGAAAGAGATGATTTAAATAATTAAGAAGTTTTTTTTTTGTGACTCATTTATGATTTTACAAAATTTTAACTCACCCATAGGTTCAACCATGGGTGATTTAATTCTCCAAGCTGATCGACCGCTCACTCACTACGCTTTAACTCACTCACTAGGTGTGAACGCAATCATTTGTTTTACTCACTCACTATATTTTAACTCGCTCACTATGTTGTTCACAAAATGAATGAGTTAAACGTAGTGAGTGAGTTGAGCGTAGTGAGTGAGTTGAGCGTAGTGAGTGAGTTGAGCGTAGTGAGTGAGTGAGTTGAACAAAGTGAGTGAGTACCACGGCACGGAGAGTTAAATCACCAATGAGTAATTTAACCATCTAGTGAGCTTAAACGCAGTGAGTGAGTGGTTAGTCGGCTAGGAGAGCTATGGCATTAATCTAGATTTAATTCTTATTTTTAATCATTAAGGATGGCTTGGCCGTATTGCCAGATTCAAATCATAAAGAGTGAGTAAAAGATTTAACTCATTATTCTCAACTAATTCACTCTGATTCAAATCATGTTATGGAGCGGTTATTCCCATCACGGGTGGACTATGCATTGAAGGGCTCAAAAAAACTAGACCTTCTCTACCGAACGAAGACGTAACATTCTCACATAGAGAAGCAGGAGAAGAAGAAGAAAATATTTAAAAGTTTTTTCCATTGTCCTTTCCTTTCAAGGGCGATTATTTTTCCCTCCATTTTACAAACAAAAAGTCGAACCACTTTAGACCTGACTCGATGAAAGCTGGTTTTTTTTTTGGTTCGGCGGGATTTTCCAGGGTGGGTAAGGTTTTTTTTTTTGTTCGAGTGATGCTGCTACAAAATTCATAAACCATAAACGCTTCTGCTTCGATTGCGTCCGATTTTGGCTTTTGAACGCTGCCGACAGTTTTGCATTGGGCTGTGTAGCAGCAGAGCAAGAGAGCAGAAGCTTCAACACAAACGCTTGGCATAATAAAATCATGAAACAGCAACCGATTCAGTGTGAAAAACAAAACCTCCACCCAATGAAAAAAGGGGGAAAAAAAACGTTCGATCAAAATTGAAAATTGAACCCTTGAGAGAGACAGAGAGAAAAAGAGCAGTTTGCCGGTAAATAAAACATCACCAACAAAGCACAAGTCGAATCCAGCAACGGACATTTGAGATTTAAAAAAATGATAGCAAACCATCAGGCAGAAAGACACGGCCCGAAGAGTTGTGAAGAAGCGAAAGGATCGCTTCGCACTCCACCATTATTAACACTCTTGTTGCGAAGAGATGACATAATTATTTATACATTTGTCTGAAATATTCAAACCCGTACAACAATACTCGGGCCCAAATATAGATTTGATGGGCCCGCTTTCCGAGAAAGGATATCGTGTTTTAGGCAACTATTCACTCGTTTTCCTACAGGTTTTTGCTGCCGAGGTTGGTTCGATTTTCTAATCGTGTTGATATTGTTCAGCATGTGTGTAGCTGTTCCCTTTTCTTTCGGTTGCTTCGAAACCTTTTCACTTTATTTCTACGAACGCTGGACTCATGGAGGTATCGAGTGGTTATTTTTGTGCCCTTAAAATTGGGAGCCCTCTATGTATGGGTGCTCATGCTTCTGCTCCATCAGGTGACCCAAAATAGTTAACCTATCACCTGGCTTATCTCTCATAGACGCTCATCGAGCACAAAATTGCTTTTGTAAGCAACGAAAACAGGACACAAGGAGAACAATGAAAATGTGCCATTGTTTTATAGTTTTGTTGTGTATAAACACATGTTTGATTTGTATTTTTTTTATACTCGTTAGCAATACGTATTGCTTGAATTAATTTTTTCTTTTTCTTCTTCTTTGGCCTAACGACCTCTTGGGTCATGCCTGCCATTTCTAGCTTACTAGACCTAAAGGTACCACGTAGTTGGGTTGTCAGTCCTTCCTACGGGAGAACGATTCGGATGGGATTTGTACACCGGTCCTGCCGGATGAAAACCAGCGCCGTTGTCGCCTCTACACATCTCACATAAATTTCATATTATTTTTCAGTAGGATGTTGACTGTTTCCGGTGATTGTGATGCAGTGGCCCTGAACTTATCAGTCAATTAGTATGAATTTGACGTGCAACGGTTTCGGTCAATATTCGGTGTCCTTGTCGAGTTTCACGGCGGCTAAAAATGTTTTAATGTTCAAATGACTGCAATTTAACTTTTTGAATGTCGTTTCGTCTGCAAACCGATAAGAAAAAGTAAGATTTTTGAGTGAATAAAAACAATCATTTGAGTTTGAAAGAGATCGCTTAAGACTTGATCGTTTCTCATGTGAACAGATTGGAAAGGGTGTTGAAGGTCAGGTGGAGCGTCATCGCTGCTTGACTCGTTCAATTCAGGTTGTTCTTCAAAACATTCTGCGAAAAAAGGTGTTGGAAGAAATATTTGTAGGGAAGTGATTTTTGCTCAAATATTTATACAGCTCTTAAAGAAAGGTATGGTACGAGGTTCTTGTTTCCAAAAAGCCGGACGCCGTTTCGAGTCGATTCTAGAAGCGAATGAGCGCTCAGAGACGTAAAGCCTCTAAAGATAAACGATTAAACAACAGATTCGAATCAATTAAGGGTTTTTGAAGAGAATTCGCTTTGAAGACTTTGATGATGAACTTCTCTAACGCATACGATATAAATATAAATTTTTGAACTACTATTTTAAGTTTTTTTTTATAACTCTTGGGCTATCATCATGAGGTCATCATGGAACTGACGAAAATATTCAACGACTTGATTTATACATGTGGGAATTGATCTCGTCATATTACATAAATTTAACAAATTGAAAGGAATCTAACAAACAAAAATCGCAAAATTATTCAACAAAAGCAGCAAAGCTGTGCAAAGTTCTAAGTTTATACAAGAAAAGCGTTTAGAAATCTCAAAACTGATTTATTTAAGAATATTGCATACATTTAGGCGGTTTCAAGCGAACGATAACACAAGATCATTATTTCTTAAAGATGCTTAAATTTATGCAATTCGTATCACACAGCTTACACTCAAACGTGTTTTTGAATTATTCCGTCGCTTTCTAAGAATATACATTTTTTAAAGAGAAAACCTCAAACAGCACCCCTTGCGCTTTTGACGGACAAAATGGGTCGACTATGCCTAGCTCTCCCACTTTAAAGCAAGGTCCTGAGTTTATAATTGAATTGTACCATCCCTGGTAGCGCGCTAGGCGAAAAAGGTATGGGAAAACGCGCGCCAAGGTATAGGAAAATGTATGAAAATTTATGGTTCCTCGTGTCTGGTTGGTTGTCTCGCGCACAGGCGTAAGGCTATTAGGTGTTTAAGTGAGAGAGACTCCCCTACTCCCCCCCCCCCCCCTCCAACGGGTGTATATTGACACCTGACGCACACGGACACGCACACACATACACAGCCACACTTGCCGCGAACCTGAGTCGCGTTATCGTTGACATCCGGCGATGGTCGTCCTTTCGTCGATTATGTTTTATGCAACTCCCCTAATTACCTTTCCCACCACGTCCCACCAAGCCCTCCTTTTTCAGCTCCGGTTCGCTTCAACGTTGGTTGAAAATGTTGGCAAGCAAACAGACGGCCAACCAAACAGCACGTGTAAATACCAGCCAGGGCAACGTGTTCGGGCCATGTTGTTTTGAAATTTCTTTGTACATCCCGCTCTCTCTGTTTCTCTGTTGCTCTTCTTGTGACCGGACACGATTGAACCTCTCAATGATCGGGAGGGGACCAGTAATGGGTCACCCTTTATGGCGAATCAATTTCCCAACTCCATTTTGCATCCTCTGCTTTTGATATAAATCAGAATAATGCCGTTTTTTTTGCTTGCTGCTCAATTCTTTTTCAACAGCACATGAAACGAGTTCGTTGTTGTCATAATTAAATCACACACACAAAAAAAGGCACTCCATTCGTTCCATTTGCACAACAGAGAGTGCATAAGTGCATGATGTCGCCATAAAGTTTCCACCAGTCGCAGTTGCTTAATTCTTACGCAACTTCCGGTCCGGTTCGAGCCGGACGCGGCACGAGCCTAGATGAAGCATTAATAACATAAATCAACACAGTGACTCTCGCAATGCAATGAAATTGGTACGAGCGAACACAGCTGGGGTGACCTATTTCTTCTTCGTCAAAACCCACTTTTTTTTCCTCGTCTTTTTCCCCACAAAAAAAGAAAAATCCTCGGGAGCAAATGTGCGTTGGAATGCTGTTGAATGGTTGGGATTTGGCCGATACCCAGGTTACAGTCGTCCGGGCTGAAAATCTTCGCAATAATTGCATCCCCAAACGCCGGGGCAGAAGAAAGGCATTAATTTCCCGTTCGCCGAATGCAGGGCCAGTCCGGACCTGCATGTTGATGCATGTGGATTAAAAATCAGGGATGGGGGGGGGGAGGAAAATGGAACAACACAGCCAGCCAGTAGACACCATCTTTAGCATAGTTGGCAGCCGTTCCCTTTTCTTTTTTTGCTCGGTAGGACAGCACAGTATTCGGCCGGGAGTTTGTCTGGTGGATTATTTAACTTGGTGACATTTCGCTTGCTAGCGCGACTGAATACCAACTGATGAAAAAAAAGGGCAGAAATGGAGATTCTTCCGCATTTCGGGACCTCGGGAAACCTTTCCATTTGGGGTCAGTCGGCTTTGGTACTACTGTAAAGCGTACGAGTAATAAAGAATGCAAATACAGGGTCTCTCGGATGTGTTAAACATTTTCTTTCCATTTCGAACAGTTGCTTAGCAGATTAGTCTCAAAGTTTAATGATAAACTTTCAAATATATCTGTGTCGTAAGACTTGTTATTGTTAAACTCGTGCTTGAAAGCTCCTAAGTTTATTTACTTAATGATATTGTCCTAGTGAAGTATTCGAGCAAATATTGCCTACATAACCTCGAACGGGCTCTGTTGCCCTGACAATAGCGGCGCTGGTCTTAACCCGGCAGGACAGGAGTTCAAATCCTATCGAACAACGTGATGTCATTAAGCCTAAAAAGCTAAAATCAAGGACGGGCACGACCCAAGAAGTCATTAGGTCTGGAAAGAAGAAGAATCAAAACCTCTCCGTTGGGGGTGGCACTTTGGTTGTCGGTAGCGGTTTTCGATTGATTATCAATAATATTAAAAATTATTTTAAAATTTTATCTAAACCTATTTGTCTTAGAATTGAACACAAATTTTATGAGAAGGACAATAAAGTTGTGCTTGGAGATTGATAAAATTAAATCTGAGAGCTGATCCATCTAACTCTTTCTAGCTCATTCTCATAGCTCTGATTGTCAACTGAAGTCATATGGCAATAATATGACCATAACCATAACCCCAAAAAAGCTTTACTTTAAATCTTGAGGTCTGATGGCCTAGGGTCTCGAGGTGCTGGAAGTGATTTTGATCGATTAGCAAGTATATTGAAGATTGTTTTCTTTATGTGTAGGAATCTCTGGTTTGCAGTAAAAAGAAACTTGGAGAGAGATACAAAATCATTGCCGTTGCACTGAGTTCATAAACGTAACGTTACAGCTCTGTATAAAAGTTTGAAAAACACGAGGATATGAACACTTCTCCGTCCTCTTCGCTGGCATTACAACGTTAAAAGGTCTCGGCCTGCCATTTCTGGCACTCTGTGACTTTATTTTACCCATACTAAAGCAGTCAGCCCTAGTTACGACGAACATGAAAATATCCAACGAAAAAAGTTCTCCTTCAATAATTTTCGTCTTAGTTAAACTAGACCGACAGGCATCGCCTTCATAACTTCAAAATTTCCTCAAAAAATTATAACCTTAAATTTAATTTTGAAGTAGTTCAATGGCTGAGCTGCCAAAGAAGAAGCCAAGCCAAATATCGAACGCTAAATTAAATAAATTAATAGCAATATTGAACATAGTCGTCGGAAAAAAGAGCCGTGCTTAATTTTTTTCTGCTAAAATTATTCTTCTTTGGCCTAACGAGCTCTTCGACCATGCCTGCCATTTCTGGCTTACTAGACTTAATGGTACCAGGAACTTGGTCAGTCAGTCCTCACTACGGGGGAACGATCTGGATGGGATTCCAGCCGTATTAAGACCGGCGCCGTTGTCGCCTCACCACCGGGTCGCCCTCTAAAATTATTATTTATATTAAATCAAATTCAAATTCTGAGTGGACTACAATATGTGAAACTATTTCATGTTTTTGGCGCAAATAATTGCTTTAAACTTCTTATGCCATTAAAAGCTGAACAAAATATGAAATCTTAAATTTTAACTGTCTGGGAAAGCTCCGAAAAGTCTTCGAGAAACACTGTAAAAATAAAATCAAAGGGCAAGAACGAAGTCACAGACACAGTAAGGTTCTTGTGACGATTTCTACGCTGGTTTCCCAGTGCCCATCTTCCCTCGTCAGTCCCAAACCCCGGTGGTTTGTTTTTGTAGGTTAGGGTTTTCTTTTTTTTTTTGTGTGTTACTTCCATTTTACATCAGCTGGCCGGTGTCGCTCGTTCTCTCGTTTGCTAGCGCGCTCGCGCTCTCGCTCAACCCGTTCCCGTTCTCGTGTGTTCCGATCGGTTCTCGGCAGGTTTCCGATCGGGTTCGGGGTTCGGATCCGATGCCGCACTAGTACTTACCACTCCGCTTCACACGTTCAGCCAGACTGGACGCGTCAGCCAAAAAAAAAAAACAAAACCTCGGGCCCCCCGTTCCCTGGGACAGGACCCAACGGCCCTCGTGTGAGCCTGGAATATTTTCTGTGCGTGTGGTGAAGTGTTTGCAAAACTTACTCCAGTTACAAGACCTGATTATGCGTGTGTTTTGTGTGTGCGGAACTGATGCAGAAGTAGCAGCGTTGGTAGTTGGCAAACCGTACCCAGCAAGCAACCGTACGTCCTCATTCAACCAGCAAAGCAAAAACAACGAAACATTTTTTACCCTCTCAACCATCAACAGAGTGTGCGTCCATCGTCCAGCCAGATATGGAACAGAGCCGGTAGTAAGGCCGGAACAACAGCAACAGCAACAAAGAAACAAACCAAACCCGAAAGTCCTAGCGATCTGTGATACCACTTACGCATAGTGAACGTCAAATCAAGTGCGGTTTAAAGGGGGTTTCATCCCCCCCTTTTTTCAATACTGTAGCAATGGTTAATTAAAAAGAAAGATAAAATAAAAAGAGCGAGGAAGAAATAGATAAGCACCTGCGTCCAAAGGAAGTAGAGAGAGAGAGAGAGAAAAAAAAAATCGGGGAAACAGCGTGTTGGTGCCTTGTGCTCGTGTTCAATTCCCTGTTACGTCGAGTGTACGTGTGTATATATGTGTGTGTGTGCGTGTGTTTGTGAAACAGAAGAAAAAAAAAAGAATCCGCATTGCGTTTTTTTCCGCCGAGAAATAGCGGCCCTTGACTTCACAACCAATTGTTAAAGTGAGCGATCGTGTGTGTTTGTGTGAGTGTGCGTGAGCACACACACCAAAGGGCACAGTGTTTGATTGTAGTGTGGCACTAACGAGGAATCTATCAACATTTCAACCAAACCGCTAAGGCGCAAACTTTGAGAGTATGCGCGCTTAGACCAGTCGTCAGGACCCCGGCCCCGAACGTGCGATTCTACTGGGCGAACCAGCGATGGAATCAACCCGCCGCTGGACCACAATCTTTCAACCCGAACTTCAAACGTCAGTGCACTGTTGCCACCACCTCCCGGCCACTGGGCACCCTTGCCCGCTGAAGCTCCGTACCGAGCCCGTACTGTGATGTGATCGCGGTACGCTCACAATCTCCCCTCGTCTCTTATCCTCCGTGCGGGTGTACTCTTCCTGCTCCAAGCCTGTTACCTCCCAGCTACTACCAAGAAAGACCAAATCGATTGCTAGCGTGTGTCCGGGCGGGCGTTACGAGCGTTCCACGGTGGAGTACGGACCCTTCCGGTACCTTATAGCGAGCGATGGGCCGGAACCGGTAACGGACACCTTGTGCTTGGGGTTTTGTTTTTGGAGCCACCAGCCGAACCCTTTCATCACCACTATCGACACCGTCCACACAGACGCAACAGCGGCAAACAATAGCCACACACACACACACACATACACGTAAGCACCGCTACCGTCTGCCGATGTAGTCGAGTCATCCGGTAGTTTTAGTTCCGCTATTGTTTTGGGCGTAAGAAGCTGGACCATGCAACCGATTTGTGATTACTGCGCTGTTTACAACAACTAGACAAAAGAGAAGGAAACAAAACGACGAGAGGGAGCGAGAACGAGAGAGAAAGAGATCGAGACGTCAGATAAAATAAGGATAAAGAGAGATCAGTAGTAGAGCAGTGTCTACTACGTTCAACTACTACTTATTTGCTACAGTTACTACTATTGCTACTACTTTACGGATAATGACCACAAAACAACAAAAATAAAACCCTCTCTCTGAGACGAAACCAATACCAAACCAAAAAAAGAAAAACAACCGAACGGAACAATACGGAAAATCCAAAGATTAGAAATTACTAGCGTGTAAGGCTTACCTAGCAGCGCATATACGAGAATAGCTTTGGCGCAGATACGAAGGACCTACTACTACTACTACTACCATTACTACTACAACTACTACCACTACAACCACTTTTTACAAGCCGGGCACGAATATATGGGCGAGAGCAATATCTGAGGC
Source organism: Anopheles stephensi (assembly GCF_013141755.1). Classification (NCBI taxonomy): domain Eukaryota; kingdom Metazoa; phylum Arthropoda; class Insecta; order Diptera; family Culicidae; genus Anopheles; species Anopheles stephensi. Next base: position 11,092,199 of record NC_050201.1, read on the forward strand.
CTGAGATCCGGACGCTATTGGTGGTCTGCTATTTGCTGATACTATTACATTTATTTTTGTGGAGCGTGGAGCTCCACTCGAAAAGCAAAGAAACTAAAACAAACAAACAAAAAAAAGCCCACGGCAACCAAGAGAATAATAATTGCAACTACAAAGCTTTAACGTACCGATACACTATTATTGCTAGCATGTAAGGCTACCCAAACTACTAAGCTACGGGCTACTTAGAACCGCTGCGACGTGTTTCCTAGAAGCAATCGCCGTTACTACTGTCCGCAGAGAAAGGTTGGCGAACGAAGGCATCGTCAGAGTCAACAGGGCGAGCAGCTGTATCTAAGGAGCGTGACAGATACTGCTTGCTGTGCACGTGGGTAGGCGCCCAATCACGGTGGTGCCACCGCGTGGAAACCGCGCGTGTCTTCAGTGTTTTCTTGACCTGCGAGCACACCGGCGGAGACAGAGGACCCACCAGGACTTTCGGGACTTCGGACGACCTGTGCGCCCTGTGACACGCAACGAGCGCCGCGCTGTTTTCCAGCAGGCCCGGGGTTTTGTTTAACGATTACGTACGCGTGGGCCAACAACGACAAGTGCCTCCCAGTAGTGTGTAGTGTATCCGTACCAGGAGACCCTCAGAGTGTTGTTTGTGTTAGTGCTTTGTTGTTTCGTTACGCGGTGTTTTTTTTTTGTGCGTGCGTGAGCTGAAACTACGGACCAAAACAAACCGGCACCAGGGGGGTTGTTGTTTTGTGCGTGCGTGCCGTGTGAGTTGCGTGTGAGCGATGAAATAATGGCTGCCGTCGCTGGCCTGTACGGACTGGGCGATGATTCGCGCCACCAGCGCCAACGGAGACAGCAGGCGCAACAGGCCAACCAGGACAAGACGGACAAAACACCGGACGGACTGAGCGAACCGTAAGCGATTACATGTCTCTTTCACTCTTTTATTCTTCCTCATCTTTAGGCGGATAATCATCAAGCCAATCCGCGTAGCTAGATCGCTTTTGTCTCTAGCTGATAAGCAAGCTTTTGTTTTTAATGCTGGAAGATTTTTTTGTGTGTGTTCCGTTTGTGTTTTTAGGGTGTAGAAAATAGAACTTATCGATTTCGTTTTCTTTCTTTACATAACGGAATACTTAAATGCGTGAAATGTTTTACAAATGAATTTCAAATGATTTCGACGAAACTTATCCAAGCAAACTTTATTCCTGAAGTAGCTGAAGTTTTAATTACTTTCGTATTGTCTGTCAAAACAAAACCAAAACGTTGACGGTATATCTCCTGTGGTCGTCGAATTCTTCTTGGTCGTACTTCTTCTTATAAGGTCCTCAAATGAGTTCTAGCTGTTTTGAAATTCGTCGGACTAACGGAGCAAATTTCGGACACAATCGTGATGTATTTAAAACGTCGTAAATTATGTTGGTAAAGAATTAGGACGCTTGAAGTAAAGATGCTGCTATTTTCAAGTTTTGGAGTCTTTTAGTATTTTATTTGCGAGAGGTCTGAGCCAACTGGGGCTACTGACTCTTAGCGAAACAAGGTATCGGGAGTCGGGTCGAATTCATTCCCAAGTGCTACTTTTAACGTTGAAGGACTAAAGTGATTTAAGAAGATGGAAAATTGCTGTTGCACTTATTGCGATATAAGGAGCAATTCATTAAGCAATATCCAAACGGTTACTTTCGCTAGGAATGTCTCGGAAGGAATGAAAATTGATTCCCCATGATTTGAAGTGACAGCATTTCAAACGTCAGCTAAAGTGCTACTCCAGTGTGTGAACTTTATCGTGAACGGAGTATGCAGACGGTTCATGGAGGAGGCCTAGCATAAGATTCTTCATATAATGAGCCTCAAATTGGACACATCGTAGTAGTGCTCTTTGCGCTCTTTATAAGTAAATTATTGTTAACCGTGACTCTTCTACTCATGAGAATTTCGTGTTCAAAGCCTTAAAAAGCCCCCCAATGAAAGTTTTCCGGAAGACGGCTACTTGATTTGCAAGGGGTCTACAATTTCCTCCCAAAGGTTTCCCAGGCTCTTGATCCGTCACTGCTTCAAACGCACAATCGGAAGTAATCTCTTCATCGTATCGTTATGGGAGATAAGGAGTGGATTCTTTTGAGCAAATCTAAGCGCAACAAAACATGGAGTACGCTCAGTCATTCCACAATTTCAACTACCTGGTCCAAACATCCATAGTTCTGGTGGGACCAGACCGGTTTAGTTTATTACGAACTACTCAAACCGATGGAAAACATTACATGAGACCGATATGGTATGTAGTTGATGAGATTGAGTCGAAAATTTCTCATAAACTCTTCATCTTCTTGGGCCGTGGCTCGATAGAAACTAGCTTCCTGGATATTTTCAGCAAGCAATTTAATGTACTCAATCACACCTTAAGAGGAGTCAACTCAGGACCTTTAAGATCTACGCAACTACGACAAAGTGGTACCGCAGCATGGAAATGATTTCGCAACTGGTAGAAACATAGCTCGGGATTTTTAAATGACACACCGGCTGTATTCTCCAGATGTTGACCCATCTGGACTACCACTTCTTCAAGTCGACGGAGCATAGACAAGGCCGACAAGCAAATAAGGTCTTAAAAGATGAATCAAAACTGACTGAAACGATGGGTCGTGTCGAACTACGAATCCTTTTTTCTTTTCTATAAAGGCATAATTTATTGAAAAGCTGACAGAAAATAGTAAACAAAAAACAGTAAAGCTTTCGAATGTGAAGCTCAAGTTTTTCGAATTAAAATTCCAATAAAAATAAAAACTTTTCCCAAAAAACTCGCGCTATTATTTTTGGACCTAATGTCTTGTCTCATTATTGAAAAAAAAAACGTAATCGAAAGTCTACTTAAAAATCAACAGGAAAAACTACTTTCGCTTCCCAATTGCATACTCTCTTTGGCGCTTCGGATGCATTTCCGCCTAAATGTATGCAGCAGGGCAAGTAACTGTTACCACAGTCGGCATAGTAAACATCGTTAAAAGCAAGCGAAACAGTATTCTGACGACAGTGAAACGTGGCATCTCTATATAGTTGATGGGAGACCGAGAGAGAGAAAGAGGGAACAAGAGAGAAGAAGTCCTTACAAAATCAAATTAGGAAGAATTTTACTGGTTTTTCCTCGAAACTATCACCACCAGCACCAGCAAGACTCTATCATCATTTATTACCGCGATATACCACCTTATTCTATCATTGCTATCTGTTGAGCCCGCTTTGCAACATTCACCGAAATCCAGAGTTTGGCTCAAAACAAACTAAAGAAACAAAAAACATACGCTGCCAGGAAATGTGCTAGCCATTTTGTTTATCTTCCCCCTGTTTGGTTTTTCTTCTTCTTTTACATCACTAAAAACTGTTCAAGCCGAAAGACACTCGAAAGTTTTAGGGCTGCCATGAAAATGCGCGGTTTTATGAGTCGGATAAAGTTTTACACACATACAGATATACACTATCCAATAGAGCCCGTCTCAATCTCTTCCTCTTTCTCTCTCTCGCCCTCTATCCACCCTTCCTTGTCTCGAGCAAAACGTAAAATGTTTTCGGGAAAGCTTATGAGAATCCGTCATCAGCTTTGTCATATAGCATTGATGGCCAACGACGTGTTACCGAGTGGTGCAACTTCAAGTCTCACATAAGCAGAAAGAAATCAAATCAAAGCGAGAGAGGGATAAAGAGAGAGAGAGTGAGAGAAACCTCACCGGTCGGTGGTTTTTGGTAGAGATTCCAGCTTTCCCATCGGAAAACTTTTGGGCAGAACACCCCCGTGCGGTAAATCTGCTACATCCGGTCGGTCCGTGAGCATCGTGCATGTGTCTGTCGCTTTTTACTTCAGGACAAGCTCGGGGATTTTTAAGGAATACCTCATACAGAAGAGCGTGGGAAAAGCGGTTCAGAAAATCAAATCAGCTCATGTTAAACCGAGCGTTGCAATTGCAATATACAGAGATATTTGTGCATGATGTTCTGCACGAATTTAGTGGTAGCAAAATCTGACAAACTACGGGTCAGACTCGTTCTCTTTCGTGTGCAGTCAAAGTCTGCTACCCCTTTTCCAGCAGCATGTTTGATCCGATTTCCGTTACCCGAGATTTGAGTGTACGCTTACAGGTTCTGCCTCCTGCTGGGTGGGTGGGAAAACATGATTATAAAGTCGTTTCGCGAAGCTTTTTTTTCTCTCTCTCTTCTTCTACTGCCTGGTGCTCGGTTTTATTGCATATCGAAGCATTGCTTCGCTAGGCAAACGCTGATAAACTGATAAGTTTTATGGGGTCGTTTCGTAAATGTTTGACCCGATGTATCAAAAGCCGAAGCAGCAGGGAGAAAGAAAAGTAGTGCTGGCGATCAAAAAACCATCCATCCAGGCACAGTGATGGTCAAAAGTGAAGTGTCTGCTTTGTCAGCCTCAGCTCAGAAAACATTTTTATTTAAATCATATAATAATTTACTAGCATTTTATATGGCCCCTTTAGACTTTAGAACCTGCTGTGGACACTTCGGAATATTTTAAACATTTTTTTTTTAAATATTGTCTTGATCTATGTTCTTCCAGGAGCTCTCATGAGGCTTTTAAAAAGGCTTCGCTTTATTTACCACATCATTAACTCAACGGAGGCCATTCCAGTGGTGTTGAAATTATTGACAAGATGAATTATTCTACTGGAAGATTAACTTCTCATTAAGGCCCGTCTCGATGCGAGACACTGTCAGACTTTGTTGCTGAGTACTGGTGTAGGGGAATTATATTATTATTAACAGATTATTATACAGATCAAACAGCATACGGATTATTCCGTTGACCTTCCAATTCCTGCTGCTTTATATTAAATATTTCAAATTTCGAGTTCATGTAGTAATTATGGAGGATGTTCGATGTTTTGTTCCGGGTAAAATTGCTGTCTGTGGAGTGGAGTTGTGTGCATGTTGGATTGTCAGCTCAAGCCTTCCCAGCAGTGATAGCCCAAGCTCGGCCAGACCAGCACCGAACCCAGAAACTATCGGTGAGTTCCATCCCGTAACAGCAGGGTCTCTGCTGACCACGAGGTTTGGACTCGCCGACCACCTCTCTGGAAGAACAACGACCAAACTGGAAGAAAGAACACTCCAGACAAAGGCAACACAACAGTAAAAAGGAACAAGGATTGGAAGGATGTTGAGGATGTGAAATCAAAGCATAAGACCAGTCTAGTCTCTGACGAATTGGTAGATGAGCTTCATGTCTCTAGTTGCTCAACACTGCCTCAGCTTTGTCTGCGCTCTACAAGAAGGATCTGGCTAGAGTTATACGCTGTAGATGAGCATTCATCGTGGAATTATTCGACACAAGTCGAGACATCATCCCCGGTCTACAGAGAACCCACCAAGGCCAAGAGGATCGAGAAAAGTAATCGACCGAGTTCGTCCGATCATGCGATCATGCGATCTGCCAACGAGAAAAGCCTGGTTTGGCCAGTGAATCTGCCCATTCCTATTGCTGGGATTTCCACAATAAGATGGAATCCAAATTAGCGAAATCCTTCCACTAACCAAAAATTTGAAGCATTATAGCACTTCAAAATTCATAACAAAAAATAGCAAAAACCTAAATATGAAGGGACTATATTTTGTCAATCACTGTAGCTGAGTGAGCAAGTTTTTTGTGGACCCGGTTGTCATCAGCTAGTGGACACATTCTCTCGTAACTTGTCTATCTAAACCTCTTGATCATTTCTGGTGGGTGTGTTTCATTCTTTTATTTTGTGGAACTATGTACACTAATCTGGAATGAAGTTAAACATACACGATTCGGTTGGGGACAACGGGATGCAGAAAATGGGAAATGAAAATGAACCCAAAAATCAAGATACGCTTGTCTGGCTAAAGGTTTTAAGTACCCTTATTTGAATTCTATGCAAAAGGAAGGGTTGTCTGGGTATAGGGAAAACACCTTCACACGTCTTACTGGATCTAAAGAAAGATAGTGATTTTTCCCTTGTCTCATGCTCATGTTTAAACCATCCATCTCTTCCGCTAAGCAGTGGCAAAAATCCTTCTTTGATTTGTAACCTTCTCCTATCGAGGGAGAAAGGGGAAACCAAAGGGTGGCGTTCCAGGGACAACAACCATTCGTAAGCCTGTTGCTTCGGTGTCGTTACATTTGCCACATTTTTATTGGATCGACCTGAAGCAACAACAGCTACATAGAAAAAAAAAAATGCTTCCGCGAGCATGTGCCAGACGAAACGGAAAATGAGCCAAGGATGAGCCTATACGGGAAGCCGCACAAGTGTGTGAAGCCTCTTTGCGATGGGTAAATGTACATATTGACATACCATCTCCCTCTCCACTTCCCTTTCCTCCCTCACATTCCACCAAATATCCACACGAACGATGAGGAAGCATAAACAAGTGACAGTGTGGAAGCAAATAATAAGGCTTTTCCGCTTGTTAGAAAGAAAGAAAGCGATCGCACGTGGGTGAGCGCGAGAGGGAGAGAGAGAGAGAGAAAGGTCGTGTTTCTTTTTTTTTTCATCGGTCGAACATGTTTCTTCATTCGGTACGATTACACACGCTCGGTTTGTAAATTGGGTACATACCCTGGTGGGGAAGGGGAGGGTAGTGGGTGGTCCCACTGTAATAATGGAATGTAGATAATCGAATTATAAAACGTAATGGAGGCGCATTATAGTTTATGATTCATTGAGCGGAAAATCGATCGCGCGATGGTGCCTTTGTACAATGCATTGGTCGGGGGAGGAGTAAGGGAGAGAGGAAGTAGGGAAGGAGGGGGGAGGAGGTATTTCGGAAGGGACTCCCTCCTCCCCCTCCCCCCATCTCACTCATTTGGAGCGTGACTGAAGCGTTGCGAGCTTGTGTACAGTTTGTTTTTGTTTGCTCGTTTAGAATAAGTAGCCCGAAAACAAGTTTCCACTGCGCAATTGTGCTGGTACGGGAGGAAATTAAAACAACGAAACGAAAGAATGTAAATGTGTAAGTAATTTATTCAAATTGCAACTGGTTTTAAAAAGCGGTTAGCTTCAAACTGAATTCAAATGAAAAATGAAACACAAATGTTTTTTTTATATTTTCTATTTAGTGATTTTTTCTATTTTCCAATAAATCAAATGAGCTAGTGCAGAAAATAAAATAAAAAATAAGAAAAAGAAAAAATATCATACTAAAAGGGTTAAGCCACCATAATCAAACATAAATAAATAAATAAATAATTAGAGATAACTTGAACAAAAACAAGTCTCATTCAACAAGTTAAGGATATTCATATGAAATGATTTATTAAAAAAGAAACAAAAAAGGAAAGAGGAAAATAAACTTTTCATCAAATAAGACGATAAGATAATGAAAAGATCACAAAAAAAACTTGAAAAAATCATTTTAATAGGAACAATTATATAACATGGTTAGAAAATATCAAATTAACGAGGAATAAAAACAAAAACCCAAATTAATAAACAATTGAAAAATAATATTCCAAATCAAAAAAAACATCTCATAACATAAACAATTTAACCACAACAAGTGAAACAGGTGTGCAAACTCTAATATAAATCAAATCGACAAGAAATCTTACATTTAAATTTCAGCATTTTGAGCTTAAAAATCATGAATTAGAGTAGATAAAAATTAATACATACATAAGAAACATAAGCAAGGAAGAACTTTAAACAAAACATATAAAAAAATAATTTAGGCACAGGCACATAAACGGCTAGGCCATTTTTCATGAAGAAAACAAAGAAGCGAATTTCTTTGCTTTTAAATCAAATATTTTAGTAAAGAAAAAAGAAAATGCTACCAAATAATTCATTTAAATAGATTTCTTAATAAGCAACTTCTTGAACAAAGGTGTGAAACGAAAACTCAAAAAAAATGGAAACCAAACGAGGAATATGATAAAAAATAAGGAAAGTTAGGAAAAAAACAGTTAGATTTAAATAGAACAGTAAAATAAAATGAAATTATTTCACCATTAATAGGCTCGATATCAAATCCATCTCGACAAGTGAAGAATTGTAATTCGTACACCAATCATTTTGCCATCATAATCACACCCACACACGCTAAGCCCAGTGTCGAATAGCCGAAAGCAGCAAGCAATTGAAAGGCTATTGCTTACCATGGTTCACAGAATGGACACGACGGTTCAGAGGTTCTGCAGCTGACGTCTGTCACTCGGCGTTTTGAGCGCGGTGACAAACAGTCCTCAAAAGCTCGGAAAGGACCGTGTTGCTAGAAGTGTGAAAACCGATTACCGCTCCTCGTCCGTCCGATGTGTACCGGAGAGGGGGGGGGGGGGAGAGCTAGGTGGGGAGATGTTGTCGGAAGAGGGACAGGATATTAAATCCAAATTAATTCAACAAAGCGCCAATACTAATACCATTATCTGTTTTTTCCTCCGCCTGATCACGCTTGTTGTGAACGATTTGGACAAGGTACGTCCTTGGAGAAATTCATACTTGATGTCCAGAAAATGAAATAAAGAGAGAGAGAGAGAAAGAGAGAGAGAGAGAAAGGGAGAGAGTTCCCAGTTCGCACATTGATTTATTTCTTCTTTGTGAATTATTCACCCTGTAACCTTGAACTCCAAAAACTACTTCTCTGTGAAAAAAGAATCAAACATGAAGTACGATGGTGAAAGAAAAAAAACCAACGAGATGGTAAAATTCAAATCAGACCCTCCCGGTACCGGCTGGAGCTGGAGCAGCTCGTTAAAATGTAAACCTTCGGCCAACCTAGCAGCATGACCGAAATAAACTGCTTAATTGAAGCGTCTTTGTCCGCGTGGCATCCATTTTGGCAGGACATCCACCACGAAGCGTATGCGCTTGCCGCTGGAATATTTGACGCAACAGTCCGCCGGACTGGGTCGGGCGTTCAAGAACGCCCGGTGTCGGGAGCGGAAAATCGTTCTGAATCTGACCCTTCCCGGCCCTGCTTCTTCACCACCTTCGCCCTTGCCTTCCCATCATCTCCTTCCCGGAGCGCTCTTGAAGCGTGCAGCAAAATCAACGGGAACCTGTGGAGTGTGCAATTTGCATGACAATCAACCCTCAACTTAATTAAAACCATCCAGTTGGCTTTGCTGCAGCGTTGATTTCCGTCACACAGGTGGACCTCCGTTCGGGGTCTAGCGTGTGGCGGGGAGGAATCTCAATGATTACCACCCGCCCGTTTCCACCCATCCGCAGGTACTTACCGTCGTGGAATATGGCTGATTCTGCTTGCTTTCTCGCGCTTTGATAGCGGTCAAAGCGCATTACACGTCGACAGTACGGGGAGGGGTTTTTACGCGGGCGTACAGTAGCACTAGTCAAACACACCTGGCGCCATTGCAGTGCCCTGCAAGAAATCAATAGTTTGTCAGAAGTAAACTCCCCCACCAACGCTCTACGCTCCCAGAGCCACCTTCCGACCACTGGCAGAGGTCAACAGTGGCACGGCACCGGATAGGGAAGAGCTAAAGAGAGCGTGGCTTTCTAAATAATGGTATCACCTAATGTTTCGCCGATACTGGTGGCACGATCCAGTCTGGCTCATCCCTTTCTGTCTCATTCAATAAGTCGACGCCATGCATATTTCGTGTTTATTTCGAGCGACACCAGGCGCCTCCATTTGCGGCAAACACACGTTTTGCGGGATGATTTTGGTGGGTGGCGGGATGCGAGAGGAAATATGAAACTGTACCACATTGCACGTACTACAAACTCACGCTCCTCATGGTTTCACGCCCTGTCTCCCGATTGGTTCGGGTGAAGGGCATAAAACACGTACCGAGCATTATTAACGCCCGGTCTATCATTGCGGCCAAACGGACAAAATTGAAATGCACTACAAACACGCATCGTAAGCATCTGCTTTTCACGTTTGTGTATGTGTGTATGTGTGCTTAGTGCATAAATACACACGGATGATTTAAAATCGCATTAACTAGATACAAATGCTTATCGTTGATGCTGGACTTTATTTTACTTCTCTTTTATTTATTTCGTTTGTTATTTTGTATGATTGTATGATTTGTATTGTGATGAGATAAATCAATTGTTTCGTTTGGCTTACTTTTTTGCGTATTTCTGTTTATTGATCCCATATCTTACAATTTATTATCTTCATTATATTTTCTTTGTTTTTATTCTTTATTTACCATTTTTCAGCTGTATTATGTTATATTATATTATTGTCTTATTACAATATGAAAAAGTTTTTCTATACTACATTCATGTTATTTTATTTTTTATTTGTGACAGTGCTAGACAGTAAAATAAGACCATTAAAGTATAAAATTTTCAAAATATTACTTTTAATATTTCTACCAGGCTGAGCGATAAAAAATGGGAAAGGAATATTTACACATTTTCAGTATCCATTTTTATCATCCAAAATAATGTAATCATTTAAAATCAACATGCAAAAGGTTTAAATAATTATTGACCAATCTAATAACAACAGAGTAGCGCTCTTTTTAAGGTGAAGGTGTGCAGAAAAAGGGGATTCCCACAAGTTTTATGAAAATCTGTATTAATTTAAAATTTCGTACAATAGGCTTCTCGTTTCACTATTGAATTTATTATTTAATTTTTTTATTGTATTATTATACTCTATATAATACTTTTTATATTTCACCTGCTCTTTTTACTTACTTAAATACAGCTATTTTTTTTTAAATTTTATTACCGTATAGAATACCCCGCCCATTAAAATAAACCCCCTTTTTCACCCCTTTCTAAAGGGTAGCATGGAAGGGTTCTGTTGTATCATGGGGTGTTTTGCAGCACTGCAGTAGTTTCGCGTGTCCTTTTTTTGCCATCCCCTCCACAACACGTTGCAGCAATGTTCAACTAGATCCATCCGATTGCTTGGGTTGCTTTTCCTTTTTCTCTTTCGTATGCATTCGAGTATGTGTGTGTGTAAAGCGAAACCTTATCTTTTCGTGACTCGTTACTGTACGTTGGTACAGTAAGCTCAACCTAGAGGTTGACCTCGGAAAAGCAGACTGTGGACAAGTTCCCTGAGACCTCACGCCGACTGGCCATTTTGTGTGATAAGTTTAATTTCTATTTTTGATGGCAACAAGATTTAGCTCCATATAATCTGTTGCATCATTCAGGGTAATATTTCAAATTGGTAGGCAATATTACAAGCCATATGGATGTATTTTTGGCAAACAATTATCAAACATTCGCATCTATGCAACGTAGCTGTTGATCACGGAATTGGTAATTAAAACAACATTTCCTTCGAATGTTAAACCCCTTTGAATGTAAATCGTATGGTGCAGTGATGTGAATAAACGATTCAATGACGTTTTTTGATTCGCCAGTGTACCCAACTTGAACCAAACAATCTCCAGACAGTCCACAGCTGATTGCAAGGCTCTATTATATGGTTGCAAAGTTCCGGCTTCCATTACTCCCTTATCCCATTGAAATATTTCCATAATTGATTGAACAAGTCTGTCTGATTGACTGTATTAAGACCAAACCTCTGTGAAGCTAACAAATCTAGAAACTAAGTCAAGCAGAAAAGAAGCCGCAGTCGTGATGAAAGTATTACAATTCAAACAATGGGAAAACAGAAGAAACCCAACAGGGAGTTCATTTCCTACTTGTTGATTGTCGATCGATCAACAGCTTTTTCGACTGTTTGTACGGGGAGCTGGGCTGCTGAGCCACGCGAAAGCAAGCGACGCAACGGGGAAGAGTGTGTCTAATTTTGTGCCTGAGCACTTCACACATCACACTTACACGGGGTATCACATGTGCATGTGAGTTGCGTCTAGGTCAACGTGACCCTTTCGGTGGACCCTTATGCCACATATTTAGGGCTGTGTGACGTTGGTGAATCGTGTGCAAGCCTTGAGCGATGGTGCGAGCGCGACACGCAAAGTGACAGAGATGAGTGGTGCAGTGCACAAGACAAAACTTGCATGACTGGTCGGTTACAAATTCAAACGAAACCGCGGTACGGTGCAGGAAGCAAATTCTCAACAGCAAAGGGATTCGGATGCTTTCTTTGCCACTTTCAAGTGGGGCCGCTCATTCTCACACCCTCATTTTCCTCGCCTCAGAGGGAAGTAGGGGAAGGTGAGTGAGTGAGGGAGAGGAAAGGAAGGGGAAAGTCTACACACGACAGCTTGCACCTTGACGCATTCGGCTGCGGCATTCGATGACGTCCGTCGGTGGCCTCGTGGCTTACATTTTTGTTGATCTTACCGCATATCCTGACCTAGTTCGGTTCGGGTTTTGCCAAACTACGCTACACGGATTCGGTAAAACGAAATTTGAAGCTACTAAATTGCAGCTGTAAATTAACTTGTTTTAGTGTTGGCCGGTATCACGGCCATTATTATCTGGTGTACATTTCTTTCAAAGCTAACGAATTTCTTTACAGCATTGTTCAGGGCATTTCCTCGTCTGTATTTAACCTTATCCCTGGGTATGCTCGGTTGTAGACGATATTGTTGTCTTGAAGGATTGATGTCCAGAGCTATTGTGTTGGTAGCATGTGGTATAAGGGTCACCGGTGTTGGTCCGGAAAGGTTGGTCTGGCTATGGATAACAATACAAGCACACATGACATGACAGCATAAACCTACGTTTGTCTGCGTACAGTGTAATCCAGCAAAAAAATTGACTGGGTCAGCATCGATCTGGGAGATGGCCGGTACGTTCCATCTCCGAGTCTACCACGCCAAACACACTCAAATCCCAGCCATCCCAGCCAAAAGGGGTTCTGTTCAAGTAGAGATCTATAACAGTCTAGCAAGCCTTGTCTCCGAGTGCCATTGCTCCACCAACGGATCATCCGTTGCACTACAAAAAAAAACTCTCAAGACACAGAGTACACAACAGAAAAAGGAGTAAGAATTAGAGGGATGAGTGAGCCTAGAGTACATTTTCCTCTCTCTCTGTGATGTACAAGAGTTGGAATAGTACATTTCCTATCTTCTAAAATTATTCGCATTTCATAGTCAAAGAAGCACTAAGAAGATGCTTGGGGTCCAGAGCTTTCAGAGGACCCCGTTAATATCGATAGAGATTGATCTTCCTATAAGCTGGTTGTGGGTTTTGGGGGCCTCAAGAATTAAGAATGTCGTTAAAAATCAAAATCAGCTCAGGAAACAGTTGGTAACTGCCTTCAACTACCTACAGAAAGGCAAGCCACATGGTCCTTGCACTCCTCAAAAGACATCAGAGATGTGCTATCCGAGACAGCAGCCAAACATACTTAGGAGTCCTATACCGGTCCTACACGCTGAAGATGCGAACCTTCACTGAAGATGGTTCTAATCCAAGCCCAGACATTATTTTCAGCAATGCACGATATTCTAAAACGCCTTCGCACCAAAGTTATGGCCATTCAGAAGTGATCGAATATTTAAAGAAGTGTCCCATCGATTCTGTCACGCATGGTGTTCATGGGGTCCGTGAGAGACAGGCAAAAATAAGGCCCAGCTTGAAAGTACCTTTTGGATGCACACATTTTATTGCCAACTAAACCACACCGAGCAGGTAACGAAGCAAGAAATATTCGGAATGATTTCGCAAAAACGAGCTTTGGCACTTTTTTCTCGAAGTGGGCTGGACTGCCTTAAATTTAACAATTGTTAAACTTTTCTCAGCGGATTCTCAGGCCTGAAACACTAATTACAACACTGTTTTGTAACTGCACAAAACGATAACCCTACTCAACATGGGAAAGCAAAACTTACAACACCTGTAAAATCCCAACTCGACAGCGGAAAATATTTAAAAATTTTCCTTCCTGCTCCTTCCGTTCCCGTCCCTTAACCAGTCTCGCTGTAACGACTTCTTGTGAGAGGCTTAAATGTACTTCACACATACAAGTACTCAAGTTGTAGGAGTTCCCTTACATCAAAAGAGCCGAGACCAGTTAAATCACCTGTACCACCGAGTAATGACAATAATCGGCTGGATGGGCGAAAAATGGCGCACGTCGACAGAGGGGCGCTTACTTATGCATGAGCGTATGAAAAATTCAACAGTCCCGTCAAACTCTTCAAACAAACAAATTCAAACGAAATTACACTACTACTACATCACCACGAAGCCATCACAGGACGCAGTTCCTGCTGGAGGGATTTTGTTCTCATCGTTGCTGCCTTCACAAAACACGCGTCTGAAGGATTCAGGCAGAGAGTGTTTTAATTGTTGTGCCGGAAGGACGAGATGCATACTTTATGTTGCACTGTTGGTTTAATGCGGACCGGTGACGAATATTGATTTTAAATCGAACAGGTCAGATGGATTTATTTTCCCTTCTGCATTGCCTTTGCTTAGCTATTCACCTGTCAGGATGCGTTTGCTTCTATCAGCCTTGAAATGGGTTGGTCTGTTATTTCTGGCTTCTTTGTTTAACAGGCAGTTGTGGATAGACACCGGGAAGACATCCTGGACGGGGCTTGATGCCTGGATCTCTTTCTCAAGAAGGTTTTTATGTGGTTTTTTTTTTACTCATTTATATTAACATATTATGCTCCTTCTCTGACCCAAGTAATCCCACGGTACGACTAGAGTATCCTGCTTCCCGGACCTTTCTAAGCTACGTCTATGGTATGAGAGTGGAACGCATTGACCAACTACCTCTCACAATTATTTGAGGACCAGCAGCTCATTTGTTCTCATTTTTAGAAACAAAGCATCTCGAAGCTTAGTATGTAAGCTTGTAGCAAAAAAAAACTTCTAAAACAAAACTGCATTTACGAGTTTGATGCGGCATTACCTACCAACGGCCAACAGTTCCTAATCGTTACCGGTTAGGGGAGCTACCATAGCATAACGCTTGAGCCGATGCGCCCTCTGGTAGCAAATTTTTGCACCCAGCTTTCGAGCAAATCAACAGACAGGCAAACGGATTCGAGTAGTTTCCTGAAGCTTTCGAAAATAAACAACAACCTGTCGTGCTTTCTCCCTCCCGGCTACTTTTATTTGTTATCTCTCTCTCTCTCTCTCTCTCTCTCTCGCTCTCGCTCTCTCTTGGACTTGGACTAACTTTCACGAGCTTTTCTTCAGCGACTCGACCGGCGAAGCACCCAAAGAGAGCACCACTTCGGAGCTTTTTGCCTGACTCGACACAGGAAGCTTTACGCTGTCGGCATTGGTGCATTGCACCCATTTTTTGGTGCGTCTGTGCGTCTTCGCACATCCCGGTTCAGGCCACACAAAAAAAAACAACACGGTTGCCGTCTCGCTCGGTCACCATTTGCTTGGTTGCGACTCGGTTTACTCTTACCATCATCTTCGCTGGGACAAATTTAATTTTGCTCGCGCTTCTATCCGCTGTTCAGAATGTAATCAAATGCAAGTAACGGAATCAATCGAGGATGATGCTATGCATTGCATCGTGTTGATAGTGATACCTTGCAAAGGGATGCCACAAGCGCTTTTTATCTTGTCAGTAAAGAGAAAAAACTTTGCTTAGGAAATATCTTCATCGTTTAAAAGGGGTTTGTTTTCAGAGTTTATCGTTACTACCGTGGATTTTAGTTTTTATTTTAATTGAGATGCAAAAATTGGGCTGCCTAACGGGGTGAGAGGGTAAAAACGGGGAGTAGCGAAGAGTGAGGAGAACGGGGATGAGCTTGACAATTCCGCCTGCTACACGCTGCTACAACCTCGATCGATGACCGAATACCCGTGGTGTGCGCTATTATTAGTGCACCATAACCGATACATAAATACATTGGCGAGTCTAAAAATAGATCTCATCAGCTCCCCCCTCATTTCCCCCCGCCCTCCCTCATCCCTTTCCCCGCTTCCCACTTCTCACCCTTTCGACCACGGTTGAACTATTTTCATCTTTCCATGCATCCATGCGCCCTATCCCTTTTTATCAGCGTACGGTGCCGTCGCTGCGTAACCTTCAGCCCACTGCCTTCTGTTCTCTCTCTCTCTCTCTCTCTTCTATTTGTTCTTGCATTTCTCTCTCTCTCTCTTTCTCTCGCTCTCCTGCCGCTTGATTTGAAAATGAAAGAGTGAATTTGTTGTCATAACATAGCACACAAACACAAGCACACATATAGAGGGCAACTCGTCATGCCCTTTCCAGCTGATACGGTGACGTGCGCCTGTATGTCAGTGTGACACACATTATTTCGATTTCAATTTTGTTCCCATTTACCCCCTCCTCCACTTGCTCTCACTCTGGTTGGATCCCAACCAACCCCTTGAGATAAAGGATGATCGTTCAAAAAAAAACCCCTTCGCAACTTTTTCAGCCCGCTGCTCCAGCACCTGTTTGCTGTCAGACGATCGGTCAGGACAGAAGCTGCGAGCGAGGCAGCTAACCAAGCTAACAGGCAGCAACGAACGATCGACAGCACAACAACCAACTAGACCTACCCAATTAGGGGAAACCTAGGCTACATCGTGCGTCATAAGAAAGTGAAGATAAAGGCACCAGAACAGAAGGGGGAGGATTGCAGTACGAGGAGTGGCGCAAAGGGGGTTTAAAATGTGAGCACTAGGAGGAGAACGAGTGTGAGCGGGGTGAGGTTTGAGGGTCGTCCCTCACCAATGCAGACCTTGAGTTTTCGGTTGTGCTGGGTTGTTGGGTCAGTTTTTAGCAATCAAAACAGCGCTCTCGGTGTTTGCTCTCTCTCTCTTTCTCCCTCTCTCCCAGTTGAGCTCTTTACGTTGAAAACCTTTTCTCATCTCCGAGTGTAAGAGAGTAAGAGAGTGAGAGCGTGAAGCGCTATTATCGCACTCCCTCTCTCTCTCTCTCTCTTACACACACACAGTTAATTCGCTCGCAGATATCTTGCTCGCTCCTAAATCAGCTTTATCATTTCTGCTGCAGCATCAGTCTGTGTGGATGAATCGATTTGAGGGAAACACACACACACACACACATCCGTTTTGCTCTCGTTTGCCGGCTTATGCTCTCGCACACATTTTCCTGGGAAAATTCGTGTCGGGATGCTGGTGCGATTGGCATGGGGCGTGTGGAGGTTTCTTTTTTGCTGCCAATTCGACCAGCTGGCAATGGGTTGTTGGACTTTGCCGCATCGTACCACATCCTACTGCTACACACACACACATAGACACACCTTTTCCACTTGCCGTCGCCGGGCACCACCCGTTTTCGGTCGCTCGCACTCTGAATTGAAACCGATTTTGAAGCAATTTTCCAAATGATTTCAAGTGCTGCTCGCACATAATCACACCCAATCACAGGCGAACGATTGGAAGGTGGAAGGAAGGATATGAAGTGGAATGGGAAGGAATGATAGAGCCTTGAATGACTAGCGGGATAATCCTCATCTTTCGCTTCCAAATTTTGGGTTATGCTTGCTCTGCTTCCATCTCTAGGAAACGGTACGCCACTATCAATTTCCAATTCCTGCTCTTCCATTTCGTTTGCTATAAAATGTCTACACAACTGTGCGAGGAGCCCTAGCAACATGCAGATCAAATGATATTTTGTTGTGATTTTCAAAAAGAATGATGAAGGATGAATATTTTTGTATGAAAGTTATTTCCTCGTTTTTATATAACTTCTGAACAAATTATTTTATTTTATTTTCAACGAATTAAACCTGTGAAAAATATTTATTGTGTATTTTGAGCGCATTAAAAATAATATGTTTAATGGGGTCATGGAGGTGCCTGGTGTTTTACTCGATCTGCTCCTTTTCAGTGTTGCCAACCGCAATGACACCGTATCAAGCTAATTCTATTATTTTGAGATAAAAAAAACCTTTCTCACTTCATCAAAGGATGACAATTAATGCACAACAATTCTAAAAAAAATAACAAAAATAAGCAGCAAATCAAGTCACCTCCATGTTATCAATCCCTCAAGTAATAAAACTGTATTAAATTAATTGGTGTAAAATGTTTCGCATCATTATACAATCTGTCTTGGGCAGCCAATAATATTGCTAAGTTCAACACAATTATCTACGCTCATTTGACAAAGAATATCGTTAAAACAATCAAAGAATCGTCCCAAATATTTAAATTTTGTTTTGTGTGTCTATAATTTTCCCAACCCCACCTTTATCATTGTTGTGTCTTTTTGGTGGTTGTGGATTTGAATACGCGCTTGGAATGCGCCCCGAGCCCGAATAAGAAATGCTGCATTCCATTTCTTTATCGCTACAAAGCAATTATTCGCTTTCCCACCATTTCCCTCTTCCCCCTTCCAACACGTTTTGTGCCAGGTCTGTTTCTTTTTCTATTTGTTTGCTTTCCACTTTCTACTACTGTCTGTTTAATTCGTATCACACTATGCAGTGACCGGCCAGTTTGTGCTACTGGGTAGAAGGTTGGGGAGTGGAGGTGGAGCGAAGGCACATTACGCATACGCGCTTACGAGCAGCAGAAGAAAGCGAAGGGAATGATGGTGACAGCAGCAGAAACGGGGCAAGAAGGGAGGTCGCGGAGGGAGCGTGGGGTTGAAATCAAAGGAAGGAGGAAATGGGAAGTGAATGTGTTAAAAATAATTTAACCCACGAAAGCTGCCAAAAACAGGCGACCTGGTTTACGCCAAAGCAACCACCAGAAGAGAAAAAAGAAACCAAATACACACCCTTCACCGAACGTTCGTACGCTCGTGCTGGGAAATGCTGCAGCATCACGAGAATCTTGGTTCACGGCTGCAGCACACAGCATCAGCAGACCTGTCTTCATGCCGACGGCGATGACCCTGATGAGCGTCCGCGTCGGCTATTTTGCCATACGGTTCTATGCTGTGTTGCTGACTGGCTGCTGCTGCTACTGTTTCTTTTTCGTTTCGTGTCGTCCTATGAGTCTAGCTACTGCCCTAGGCGCCATTGTTGTCGGCAATGCCGTTTGAACGGTGGTGGATGTGTCTGCATCCTTCAGGACTTGATTGAGTGAAGTTTTGCGTGCCAATTTGTTCTTGTAGAGTGTGGGAAACAAATAGTGGATGGGAAAAGGGAATGCTTTAATATTTAAATGAATGTGAAAAATAGTTTTTTTTTTAAATTCATCATCATCATTATCATCATAAAAATAAATACAAATACATACATACGCAATAAAAAATATGTTTCTTCGATCAAACTAATAATATACGGCAAATGGAGACGCCTGGTGGTTTTCGACATTTTTTAGCTTGCCGCTCTCTTTGGCAGCGAAAGAGATAGTAAATAACACATCTTTCCCGTGCCCGTACGTAACCTGTGCGCGGTGAACAAAATAGGGTACGATAAAAGAAAAAGCCCGGGAACCGGGAGTTCATAATAAGCCACATAATGAGGTTCGAGCACGTTCCAAACATGATTCGAGATTGATGTCGACACGACTCCCTTTGGAGAGGTTGCCGGTACCGGTGCGCCAGGATGCGTTATTTTTATCCGCATTGACTGCTCTACAATGCTTCGCTTCGGCTTTCGCGTACGGTTGATCCAGTAGGAAAATAGTTTGTGGAACTTCTGTAATCGATGCGATGTTACCATAATCCCTTTCTCAAAAAGGTTTAAATACCGGCTGTATTATAGTTACTACATTAATTAAAACCTGAAGGATTGATACTGATTATAATTTAAGATTTTTGACTTAAAAAGATTTTCCTTTTTTTACAAAAAAAAAAAAACTTTGTTTCAAATAGTATTAAGTGCTCGAGAAGAACCTTTCCCCTAAAAGCAGGTGTGTGTGTGTGTGTGTGTGAGCTGTGATGAAAGTATAAAACCACGCTACCCACAACACCACGCCACTTTAGATCCGCTACACGTGCTCAAACCATGCGTTTGCTGCCGGCGCTCAGGACCCGCCAGCTGAAGCCCGCACTCGATACGCATCGCTGTGCCTCGCTGTGCCTCATTATGGGATACCACTCGGCTCGGACGCATCGTCGTCAAAAACAGGGCTTCCCCATTTCCAGAAACTCCTTCTCCATCCAATGCGGGTTTTTGCCATGCCGGAGTCATGAACACGGAGCAGGATGCCAGCAAGAGCTCATTATATGATCCTAAACAACTTCTCATACATCTACACAACGTGTGTGTGTGTGCTCGAGTAAGAAAGAGACAAATTGGACAGCAGTTGCATGCGGTAGTAGTTTTTGAAGTGCGAAAAAAATCCACCCTTCCCCCTCTCTGCTAATGCTCTGACGTAAATCAGAAACAGTGTCAGTGACTCGTCCTTCAACTGCTGCCGGGGTGCTGCTGCTCCTTTGTATCTTTTGTGCCATACGCACACACACACACATACACACACACACACACACACACACACACACACACACACACACACACACACACACACACACACACACACAGGCAGACAGATTGTTGTTACAGGCAAAATCGTGCCGTGCTCTTGCGAACACGAGAAGAGGCCTCTCGGAGACACCAAAAGTGAACGAAGGTCAGCCAGCGGCTGGGAGGGTGGGAAACTGGTGTGGCGGTAAGAGTGTACAAATTTTTCGCCCAAGCACTGAGCCTACATTCCATATCGACACGAGCCGGGTGGGAAAAGTGGTAGGAGGTGGGGCGGGGCAAGATTTGAGCCACGCGAGAGAAATAGAGCAGCAGCGATATGTTGTTGGGTTGCTAATGAGGAGAAAAAAGGGGAAATATTCAACCAAAATCTGCAGAAAATTTTCAACCAAACGCGTAAGACCACAACACCGAAGCTAATGCAGCAATCGTGAATCAGAGCGAGTATTGGTTTCTCATGTATGTGTTTGTGAGAGTGTGTCACCTAATTGCTTTTCCTTATGCCAAATGATAACCATACATTAATAAAGATTTAAGGCTATTAAGGTAAAAAGGTAAAATATAAAAGAGCGCTTAAAAAATTGATAGAAAAATTTGCCACCGATAAATAAAAGCATACAATAGCTTTAAGAAACATAAAACATAAAGAGAATATTGAAGTAAAATCTAAAATGAAATGAGAAATTGAATAAAAATGAAAAAAACATAGAAGGTAAAAAAAAATAAAAGAGGAGTAAAACAACACTGGTAAACCTGATATGACAACATCATACTAATTCAACTAAACATTACGATTGCAAAACGACTGCTTCCGATCGACAGATCGAACTGAATCGAGCCGCTTCTCACGTGGGCAAATTAACAAATAGAGACAGCGAGGAGGGAATGAAAAATCGCACCAATCTCACCCAACAGTAGCAAGCTCTATAAGAGAAAACGAATCCCTCTCTCTCTCTCTCTCTCTCTCTCTCTCTTTCTCTCTCAGCGTAGGCCTCGTTTTGGCATCAGGCAGGCAAATACGCTGCTACGTGCAGTGTGCGTGTCATGCGCATTTCGCCATGTTTATACGAGTTATCGTCCACTTCCACTTCCTCCCACCACTTCTATCTCTCTCTCTCACTCTCTCTCGCTATGAGCGTGTTCTAGTCTTTCGAAAGCAAAGCGCGAAAAAAGGCCACAGACGCACACGATGCTTCACGAAAGCGTGGCACATTGTATCAGGGCCATGGTCACAGCAACCGACACACGGTCTAAAAGAGAAATGAGAGAGCGCATCCTTATACCCTCTTGCGAGAGAAAGAGAGAGAAAGAGAGAGAAAGAGAGAGAGAGAAGTGGCAAAATCTTGGGACCCGAAACAAAACGGGGGGAGGGGGGGGGGGCGAAAAAAGGAAACGCATGAGCGTGCGGTTTCGTGCGTGCGTATGGCTTGCGTCTTCCCCGCGAGCGCGCGCCGTATTTATGCGTGAGAAAATACGCTTTTTGTTGCGGTTTTTTGGTCGTTTGCCCGAAAGTCAAACCTGCGGGGTTAAAACAAACTTGCAGTCACTGGTTTACGTGGGGGATTGGGAGGGATAGAGAAAGAGAGCGAGAGAGACGAATGTTTGAAGTTGGAGCTGCATGCGTAAGACACGCAGCAGTAGCAAACAACAACAACAAAATGATGGAGGAATGGAAAATCAACAATTCGCGTTGGTGCGTGCATGCGGGAATACAATATCGGCTGGGTTGGGAGAGTGGAAAACAGGGCGCAGGATGGGGTAAGAGTTAAAGGAATAATTCGCAAAACTAGGAAACGCACATTTTGGCGCATCGATTTTAGCCCACTGATTTTCATCTGATATCCCTTGCGTTCGAGATCCCATATCTTTGGGTTGCTGCGCTTAAGCGCTTCAAGGATATTAAAGATTTATGTTTCTATGTACAATTAGTTTTGTGGAGAAAAAAAGCACTCTGAACAGATACTTTCTTCCATTTCGATATTCTTCTTGAGTTCTGGACAATATAGTTAGTTTGGTTCAATTGATGATCCTTCTAGGATATTCGCTCGAATTGAAAAACAATAAGAGCATTAAAAGATTTAATTTTATTTTTATTCCATTTACAAATAGTTTTGACAATCAATAGGTAAAAAACATGTTCAAATACTAGAAAAGGATTTTTTGGAATTTTTGATATCCTTCTTGAACCTTTGATAAACATCCTCTTCTTTGGACATACTTCTGTAATGATTTTGTTGAAAAGTTTTCAAGGGTGTTGGCCTACTGTCAGACGCGCAAAAATCCTCAAAGATAAATAAAATAAATGGAAAATATTTTTCTAAATTTCAAGGAAAATGTTACAAGGATATTTTTCATATTGTAAGAAGCGTAAGGATATTAAAATAAATTATTTATTTCCTTCTACTTCATTCTGAAATCATCCTGAGAATGAGAAATTTGAAAATGGTTTTCCACACTGGAAGGATACTTTCTTCGTTGTTGAAGTCCTTCTCAAATCTGTGACGTATATCCTTGTTTCTGACATAAACATTTAAACTCAATTTTAAATTTAGATGTTGTAAGGATATTCGTATATCGTAAGCAGCAAGAGAATTTGAGAGTTTTTGGAGATACAAGAAGGAACAAATGTTTTACATACTCAATAGATACATTATGCTCCTCTATGATATCTTTTTACAATACTGGTCAAACAGTTTTTCTTCTTCCAACATGACCGGATTTTCGAGCTCAAGGCTCATTGTAAGAAGCTTGGCTTTGGCTGGTAAATAGATTTAAAAAAATAAATAATGGAAAATGTTTGTTTTTTAATCCCCTTTTTGTTCTTCCCTCTGACCTTTTTTGTTTTTCCTCAAAAGTTTCTTCAATATCCTGGACGAGTATCCTGTTTTGTTTGACATAAATTAAATCTTTTGTTATGAAAGCACTTTTAAGGATTTTTGCAAATTGTTAGATGCGTAAGGACATTACAGATTAATACTTCCTTTTCAATAGACTGGATAGAAATAGATTTTTTTTTATATTGGAACGATCCTTTATTCGTCTTGAAAACACTTGTTCAATATCCGGGCTTATTATCGTGTTTTGTGTAAGGTAAAATTAAACTGATTGTTTGGAAGATGTGTTTTTTTTTTATTCATAAAGGACGAGATGGCAATATTGATTTTTGGAAGATAATTTAAATATGTCGTAAGAAGAAGCGCAAGGATATTGAGGGTTAACATGTAGTTCCGTCTACTTATAAATATTTTTGATTACATAGAATTGGAAATTGTTGCCCAAACTGAAATGAATGCATTCTTCTATCTGAAAGTCCTTTTCAAAAATATTGGGCGAATATTCTTTTATGCTGACAAATACTTAAACTGACTGAACGGAAAAAGGATATTTAAGGACCTTGACTCGTTGCAACTACTTACCAACATTTTTGAAAATAATAGTTTTTGATTCCTCCTGGGTTCCTCCTTTCGTGATATTCTTTTATAAAAAAATTATGGATATTTTTCCCACACAACTTAAAATAACCCAATATAGGATCCCTTTCCGACTGTGATCCCACTATCACGCACTGTGCCGGAAGGAAAATATTTGCTCCCGTCTACACTCGCTTCTCGAAAGCTTACAGGAACCAAATTCAAGAAGGATATTCTGTAGCTAAACTAAAACCCGGTATCAAGCACTATCGTGTCTTCTTTGCGGGTGTTTGTTTTTCATCGTTGTATATTCCTTTCCTTAATTAATACCCACAGCCTTGATGATGATCCTTTCGGTGAATAAAGCAAGGATCTAGACGTGGTTCGGGTGACCGGGTGAGTGGCCCACCGTAGGTACAGTTGAAGGAGGAAACGATGAACGGTGAGAAACGTACTAGGGAGGAAAAAAAAGAAGAACGGAACGAAAAACAACATTCAGCAGCAGCAACACTAAACAACGGCATCAATAACGATAAACAAAGTAACGCATGCGCGTTACGCGTCCGTGTTTTTCAATTTAGGGTTTTCCCGACCAACCTCATCCCAAAAACCATCATCATCTTCGCACGCTTGGTGCACGCTTTTACCCTCCCCGAAAACCACCCCATCCCACACCCCGTGCCCCGCAAACAGCCGTGTCCGGTTGAGGGGTTCTCTCAGCAGCCTGCTCTCTCGATGCGAGCGGAACGGCGACGTTGCTCTCCGAAAGGGATGCAGATGCTTGTGCCGATCGTTGATAATCGCTGGTGCTGCTGCTGGGTTGTCTTCTCACTGTCAACGCTTGTGGTGAAAATCCTCATCAAAATAAGAAGCGATTTGATGAAGTTTCGTAGAAGCTTTAGCCCCAAAATATTTAATGCGATCATGCTTGGATGAATGGATTTATCAAAAAAAGAAGGATGGAAAGAAGGACATGTAACACAATACGATCACCGATGATACGATTTTTCTCGAGTTTTCCTCTAGACTTTCGCTCTCACTCTCGCAGCACCCTAACACTTCGGACAGAGAGTTTTAATTTGTTGCATACACTCTCCCGTTTGCTCTCTGTGGCTGGTTCTTAAAATTTTCCCTGCTTTCCCGGCACACAAACACACACATATACAGGTTTCGGTTTCGGTTCGGGTGCTCTCTAGTCTTCTAATTCGCTCGCTCAAACATCACCACACGAAAGAGAGAGAGAGAGAGAGAGTGAGAAGCACACAAACACACACGAGCGCCTGTACGATGGCATGCAGGGCGCCAAGCCGTGCAGGAAAAACTGGCCGACAGTGAAAGACGACGGCAGAACGACCACCACCAGCAGCACCAGCAGCACCAGCCGTAGCAGCAGCAGCAGCAGCAGCAGCAACCGTAGCAAGCGGTTTTTGTCGCGTTGCCGTTTTTGTTCGCCCTCCTTGTCAACGCAACTCGTTCTCTCCGTTCTCGCTGTTTGGAGGCCGAAGCCTGGTTTTGTGTGTGTGTGTGCGCGCGTCTCTGTGTGTGTACAGCTGTGTGTGTGTGCGTGTTTGTGTGCGGGGAGGCATCACCCTGCCCTCCCCCCTCCCCCCATCGCCCCTCACCACCCCCGTCCGCCCGGTCAGTTCATCACCGCAGGTCGGAGCTCACGGGGTGCACGGTGCGCGCGTGAGTCTGCGTCTGGTTCCGTGTGCATCGGCGGCATCCAGCAGTGTGTTTATGTGCGTACCTCGGTGTTGTCCGCGTGCGTGCTCAATGAGTGGCGATCTTCACTGCCATTCGCGTCGATATCAGAGCAGTAAGAAACAAACGACAACAACAACAACAAAAAGGAGAGGAAAAAAAACCAACGGCAAACGATGATCAGTTTTCAATAGAAGTGTGCGTGTGCGTGTACGTGTGATTGTGCGAAGAGAAAATTGCAAAAATTCTGAGAATCCAAAGTTTTTGCAATCACCAAAGTTCAACTGGCTTGCGTATACTACCACGGGCATCGAAATGCTAGGCAGGGTAGAAGAGTCTACGAAGAAGAAGAAGAAGAAAAAGATTATAACGATGCTGGCTTCTCCATTTGTTCGGGGTCCGGGTCTTCTTGGTCCATCACTCAAAACTTCACCATCAAAACCCCGAAAATCAAGGGACACACTAGCAAACTGATCCGGTAGATAAGTTCGAGATATTCTGTGGACCTACTGTGCCACACAGCATGAAGGCGAGAAGAAGAAGATAATGTAGTAATGGAAAAGAGAGGTGCTTCAATGGGACAATAGTTTGAAGAGGAAGTTGAAGAATTACCTTGAAAAATCGAGCATCCAGGACTGCTGAACCAACTTGCCAAAAGTTCGAGACTATCCCTAACCTGGTTATTGAATATCTGCTTGTTTATAAAAGTGCACGTGTGTTTGTATGTATGTGTGTGTGTGCGTGATTAGATGATGTGTCTTGGGGAGCCTCTAAAGCTATTTGAAGGGCTTGTTTTTTTGGAGCATGCAAGTCTTTTTCCATACCAGCAATAGCAAAAAAGGGATTAGCTTTGCCCTCTTTCACACCTTGAAAATTTCGTTTGGTCATTTTTCGCCATTCCTGTTTTTTTTTTTCTTCTTGGCTCTCGCTAAGATGGATTCTGCAATGCATGCTTCGAATATTCTGCCTTGCATATAAGACTTTAAATTTGCAATTAAAATCCTACACAAAAAAGGATATTCTAATGGGAGCAAATCATCAAAGATAGCTTGCCGAAGCCTTCCTTGCCTGTGCCTCTGATAGTCAACTCTAAAAGGCCTTTACATAGACAACTCCCTCACCAGAAAGAGGATACATGTCTGCCAAAAATTTTGCACCAAACTCTAGCTGACACAGAGACCTGCTACAATGGTATGGCTAATTTGAAAGTTCTTACGCCTTGTGCTTATGCGTGCATAAGGTCGGGATGAGCTGCATGTATAGGTGCGTCCGTGAAAGTGCGCGCGCGTGCCCACGTAACTATCTCCGTGTCTAGATGTGTGTGAGTGTGTGCGTTTTTTGTAAGGGACACACTGATGAGCAGAGGCTTGCCGTAGGATGAAAACTGAGGCGCGTTGGAAGTCGTACGGTTGGGTGGAAGTAAACAAGCGAACAAAAAAAAAGCAGCCGTTTTTCTTTCGGAGGTTTTTCTGTTTTCCCTTTTTTCCTGCGTGTTTATATTACTAGTGTACAGATAAACAGACATACAAAAAAAAACACAATTCAATTCGCTGCTATCCGTTGTGTAATTTTTATGGAGGGTTATCCGGGGTTGTTTTTTCTCTTTCTTTCACTCTACTATTTACGCTATAAATTGCATCACAGTGGCTGCTGTTTTTCTTATGTTTTTCGTTTCTTTTTTTGTTGTTGGTGTGGGAAACTCAACTACAAATAGAAAATGCTTACCTTCGTTTGTCTATACGCCCATCGCCCGAAACAATCTAACAACACTATTCGCCAGTTGCACATTCCCGCAAGGATAGATGGCTGGTCTAGCTTTAGCTTTAGTGGTTTTTTTTTTTTTTGGGTGGACGAAAAAAGTTCCGAACGCTGCATTCACACCCACTACGTGTGCGCTATACAAAAAAACAAATCACACATATACACTCACACACGAACAGATTCCGCTCCGGAACGTTTGAAGGTCTCGGCGAGCATTCAACAATCAACCCCGCAGAAACGAACGAAACGGGAAAATCGCAAGAGTTCGCTGCAAAACGGCAGGGCTCACTAGGAAACTGTACAAACCTACGCTTTTCTCCATGCGGATGTATCTATGTGTGTGTGTGTGTGTGTGTGCGTGTACGTGTGGAAAACCCCGTGTAACGATTACGACTATTCGCAAAACGTTGAACTGTGTGCGTATGTGTGCGTATTGAATCTTTTTTTTTTGCTCGCTCGCTCTCTCGCCCATATTTGGCTCGGGGTTTTTTTTTTGTTTTTGGTATTTGTTGGCCTGTTGTTTGGTGAATTATCACAAGATCGAAACGGCACACAGAGAGAAGCAAAAAGCGGCCAACCGAAATGTGCCTAGGTTGCATGTGAATGTGCGTGTTGTTTTTTTCTTTCGTTGGTGAGATCAATACAACAGAGACAAAGTTTCGTGATCGAGCTTCGTGAGTGATTAGAATGTTATACTGAGTGTGTGTTTCGGTGTGTTTTAGTGTGAATTTTTGGTGATTTTTCGCTTCCGTAATGCACCGTGTGACCAGTGTTGCTGTGAAACCGTGAATCTAAATCAGTGTGTAAAGGGTGCAGGAAAAAAAACACACACACCCACGCGCGCGCCAAACGTCAAGCCCAAGTCCCGCAACAATCAAAAGTACTTGTAAAGAGAATAAGAACAAGAGGATGGCTTGCCCATCCTTTTCTCTTTTTCCCTAATACAGAGAAACTCCGGTACACTGGGCTGACGATGAACTACAATCAAATTGCATGCTTGAGATCGACGTTCGTGCAAAAACCAGCCCCGCAAAACCGACCGTGCCCGACCGACCGTGTGCTGTAGCGAAGACGGAACACCCTTTTTTTGTCACAATGTTTTACGCAAACGTTAGGCTATTGCACAACTATATGTGATTGTTGATTCGGTTTTTTTGTTGTTGTTAAGTGGGTAAACCAGTACAAAGCGCACGATAAAATACACAACTGCACCAAACAATTTTTAAGAGGCACCAGGCGTCTCCATCGAAGTGGACGAACTCCTTCCGAAAGGGATTATCGATCGTTCGCAGTGCGAGGGAAGGATGATGCACGTTGCAAATTTTAACCGAACCTTACATAGTGTAAAACCATTGCTTTTGGTTTAAGTTCTGCAAGTTCTTAGAATGATTTTTGTCAACATTTTTTGTGAGCCACCAGGCGCCTCCATCAAACAAGACAATTATTTTTTCACATTCAATATGTGTATTTACTTCAAACCTTTACAATTTAAACATTTTGCGGAGAAAAAAAAGACAGAGATTAAAATTAAATTTAACATTCAGTTTTAATTCCTATTCGACCCTCAGCAGGCGGGTTTGATTTCGGTAAAATTTTCCAACACAGATGGTGCTGAATGCCGTGTGCGCTCGCACAACCGTACAGTGAAAATAACCCCTCGCGTACACCACACTCACTCGGTGCGAATTGAAAATGTAGCGCCCTGTCGTTCCACAACCCTCGATGCCTCTTTTTGCTCGCTCTCTCTCTCTCTATATATATAACGGTCAGCAGCCCTGCAGCATCCACTGCGTTGCGCTGCTGCTGCGGGGAATATTTTTCACGAGCCACCTCGCCCTGTCCACCCACCTTGTTCCACCTCGTCACGAACGAAGGAGCAGCCAACGGGCATATTCTATTAGCAGGTGCAGCACCACAATCTACACGCGGGAGAGAGCGTTTTGCTCGCGAGCCAGAGCTCGTGAGTGAAGATCTTGAAAAGAGCGTAACGCAGCGAATTGAAGAGAGGGAGAGAGAGAGAGTGCAGATCGATATCGTTTTACCGACACACTCATACAGTGATGCGCACGGGCGCGGGCTTTTGCACGACCTTCCTGGCAATGTGTTTGTGTGACAGGCGTGTGAAACAGCATTCATGCTTCAAATTTAAACAAACATACTACGATTAGGGTTTGACAGAAACATTACTTTTAATTACTAAGGACTTTCTGTAGAATATTGAAGCATCCATGCGGATGGTTCGTTTTTGGTGAGGTTGAGAACTGTTTTTTCAATCTCCCACTGGAATGCTAGAGATGGTTCGGGTTGGGTGGCAGTGAATTTGTCCTATTACATGAAAGACTACATTTTTGCGCTCTCCAAGCAAGAAACAGATAGTGAACAACGACGAGTACAAACTAGACGGCGACTAGCGAGCGACAGAGAGAGAGAGACAGAGAAAAGGAAAGGCTTTTTAAAAGAAAACATCAAGACATTGAGCGTAACGGTTTGCGTTCTTGGCTGGCGAAGCCTAACGGATCAGCAGAGAGCGAGAGGCTCTTAGAGTTTTCCATGAAAATTTCGTGAGGACATTGTTTTTTTTCCCGTACATACGCTTACCATTTTCCCGTTTACATTTCATTCACTCACCGTTTCAGCGGGTTCTCTCATTCGTACCCACACAGACATACAAACCGAAGTCAGATCAACTACGGAGGTCCTGCACTGCGTCACTATTTGCTCACTCGTTCCTTGCTCCATCGTTATCTTACTCTAGCGCTTCTTCTCTTCACTGTGCTCCTATTATCTCCTATTTCACTCAGGGGTTTTTCTTCGTACCTAGTTGCTTTCAACATACCAACTAGAAGCGAAAAACAAGGATATTTGCCTCCTAGACGCAGTATGATTTACACAACGTAATTCTTTACATATCGCTTTAAGGTTTCGGTTTATATCAGGGCTGACTCGAGCATATTGGTTCGCTTTAACTAACCGAATCAAAATATCTCTAGACTCACCCCCACTGAACACATACAGGTGAAGATGCATTCCATTACACTTTTGATGATTCTCTGTTCACGAAATTCTGTTTTTCTTCCACGCTATCAATTCTCTCTCTCTCTATCACACTCTCTCTCTCTTTTCCATCTCTCTTTCCTCCCTCTCTTACTCTTTGTTTTAAGAACCTCTTTAAGCGAAAGTTTTGCCAGATGGATCAGCTTCGGATCCACGTATTTCCACGGACAAAAGCCCACCAGAATGCTTTCCCGCAAGCTGGTCGGAACCGACTCAACTTGAACTCCCCCCCCTTACCCCGGGAACTCGACAGTTCCGCTTACCTTTGCGATTTCTCAAGTGCTCGTTATGTTTGCCAAGACCGGCACCCCTGCCTGGGTTGCGGTGAATCTTGGCCGAAGAACGCCAGCGGTGAAACAACGCGGCTCAAGTGCACAAAATGGTGCCCGATTGTCGAGTGGTAGACAGGCACTTGGGCTGTGGGTTGTTTTCTTCGCGGAGGTTTTTGTTGTTGTTGCTGCTGTCGGGGTTGCTAGTACTACTGCCGCTACTATCACTTGAACCCGATAACGGGCGTTACGGCTTACTGGACCGATATCCTACGGTCGTTTCAATAGAAGGACTAATTTTCATATCTTATATTAGGAACATTATTTAGGAGCTTCAGAAAGCAAAGGAAATTTTTTATAAAGTTTTTACACTTGATATATTTATACTTTTATAATCAACGAATAACTTTAATATTTTTTGTCTTTATCTAGAGAATTTCAAAAACCTAAAAATAACTTCAAATATAAACCTTATTCAAAACTATTATTTAAACAAAAAAATCATTCGAGATTTTAAACGATAATCAGAAATTATCCGTATTCTTCTTCTTGAGCTAACGACCTCTTGGATCGTGCCTGTCATTTATGGTTTAATTATTGATACCGGATAGTTGAATAGTCAATCTTCACTATGTGGAAACGGCTCAGATGAGTTTTGAACCCAGGTCCTGCTGCGTGAAAACCGTCCAAGCCTATTTGTTGTTATAGTTCTCTAATTTATCCTTTTTTTTAAGTTCTACAACCCAAAGAGTTCTAAACCTGTCATTTCTGGCTTGTATGGTTTAGAACTTCTCTAATTATCTTAATCACGACATTTTTTTATTTCTGTCTCTCTCTCATTCGCTCTCTCTCTCTCTCTCTCTCTCTCTCTCTCTCTCGTTTAATCACTCTTCAATCCATTGCATTATTGCAGCTACGCATGCCTTACCAGCTTAACGAATTTAATCCTTAAGCACAAGGTTCTGAGCCGTCCATTTTGAAATAACAAAACCACCATTTTAAATATAACTTCTATCAATTGAAACTTTTCTTTAATTTCTGCATTCGAAGAAATCAGCATAAAAAAACTTTTAAAACACACTGAAAACGATCAATAATGTAAGAGTGTGCACCATTAACGCTCCCACAACGATCTATTATGCTTCAAACTGTGCGCCATATTGGAATGTAACCTAACACGAACACTTCCGCCCCGTACCGAGCATGCTAAACGTTTCAATATGCATGTCTGAGCCCCGCTTAGTGTAAGGGGGTTATGTTACACCTCCGAAACGCGTGGTGTATCATTATCCGCAATCACGCACCACATCCCTTCCCGAGATCCTTGCGACTTATCTTAAAAGGGAGGCAATGAGGGTGAGTTTTTTTTTTTGTTGTTGTGTGCAGTAAATGCAAAGGGAGTTTGTTAGAAGAAAAGAAACAGCTGGCAATCTGTTTTTCTCTCCCTGCACCGAACCGGCTCAGCCGCTCCGAGTCGGGTTTGAAGCGCACTTGAAAGATTTGTCTCGAGCTGAATGTAACTTTCTAGTTTCTAGCATCCATTTTTTTGCCCCCTTTCTACACTTATTCTCACCTTACTGCCGCACTGCCGGATGGGTGTAGTTGCGATACTTATCCTCAAGCCTCAACGAGCAAGAATTCTTCGATCGGCAGGAATGAAATACAAAATGCGCAAATGTGCTTCAACTTCGAACTGGGGCCCTCTCTTCTCCCTTTCCCCGCCATGTTCTCCCCTCGTACCCCTTTCCCTCTACCATCACAGCCACTTTGCTTGATCAATCAAAAAAGGGAAAAGGCATTGGAATGTGGCCGAACAGCGAACGTTCGCAAACCAACAACACCGGGCCGGGCTTTGGCTTTTGTGTTCGGTTCCGGTTTAAACTCCCCGATCGAGTACGCATCCGAGCACGTGGTTCAGTTAAAAAGAGAGAAAGAGAGCAAGCGAGAGAGAGAGCGAGAGCGAGCGAGCGATAGGGTTGAAGGTGAAGAAAACAGCGTCCATTATGCCCCAAATGTAGGTAGCGCGTGTAAGATCTGTCGACCTGGTGAACTGTTTAAAACAGACGTAGATATCTCCCATTTCGGGTGGCCATAACGCTCTCTCGCTCTCTCCTTTTTTTAACGTATCATTCGCTCTCTCACACACACACACAGTTAATCCGTTCGTAAAGGATTCACTAGTGAAGCAAAAATTTCACAAACTCATCTAAGCTGCAATGGGGTGAACTAGGGAAAGTTCGCTTACCAAACATTCCAGCCCTTGGTACCTTCGATGGCTAATGCTTGACCTTTTCGCGTGCTTCCGAAATCGGGCTCGCACACAATTTGCCACGTACTAACCTGTCCCGCTTGTTTTTGCTGCCACGGCATCGGATGCGCTGTACAAAAGGGCTGAAAGGGCACTCACATTAATCAATACTCATTAGTATAGATTTGCACAGCCGAAAAGCTTCACAGCAGCCCTTTTTCTCTCTCGCATTTCAGCATCTCTCACTCGCACCCTCTCTCTCGCTCTTTCTCTCGCGTTGGCAAACTGCAAGCTCAGTGAGGCAGATGCCTTGCGGGGATGAATGTTTCATGTGAAGCACCCAGCGCTGATAGTTGCGTTGCGTCGGTTTTCTCTGTGTTTCCCTTTTTTTCCACTGTAAAAGAAAATTTTAACAACAGAAGCCCTGCACAGCCAACTCAACCGAAGCCAGAGACAATAATGGGCTGCTAGGGAGCCAATAAAATTCAAACCCTCCGTCCTCCTTCCCCCCTAAAACCCGTTGTACCCATCTAGTCCGAAATGGACCTAGCGGTAATGTGATCTGGCCCAGCTGCCATATGCATTCTTGGTCCCACTTTGGCACACCAACAGCATATGCGACCATTGCATATGGCTGCTTTATTCGCTCATTTTATATGAGCCTTTTTTCCTCTTGCTGTATCGTATGATTAGACCGTTGCAGTAGACCTTTGTCCTATGGTGACTACTTATTACTGTTTTCTTGGTTTCGTTTTTGTTTTCGTTTTTTTTTTTCGTGCTGCTATACGGACAAAAAAAGCAGGACACACAATGATGAAAAATGACGCACGGTGCTGCTGTGAAGATTGTTTTAAAGTACGGGGCCGGAGCCTGACTGCTCCCGGCGAATTCTTCGCTTTTGGAAGCGAAAAGCGGCTGTCCAAGGCTACATAAATTCCATGCTGACCAATTGCCGTGTTTGGTATGGGGTATGCGAGCGCGTGGTCCTTTTTAAGACTATTTTAAGTTTCATCCTGAAGAAATGCGACAAAAACATCTTTTTTTTTCTTTGGAGAAGCTCGTGTGCAAAAATGTTCGCCTTAAACTTGAAGACTTTAAGGAGACTTATCAGGACTTTACGATAGGGAAAAAAACCACCCTAAAGGGATTGATTTCATTCTTCTATCTGATAGCTCTTCTACGTTATTTTTTTTTTCTTGAGACATTCCTGTGGCAATCTTCATAACATTTTATTGTTAGCCCTAATCTTGGTAAGTTTCAGGGAACAAGGCTGAACTTTCCAATAGGGGAAAAACAACTCTACACTGAATTGATTTCAATTTTTCATCCGGTAGCGCTTTCGCTAGGCAAATCTCCATCGAGACATTCCACTAAAAGTCCCCATAAAGTATTGTGGTGCCAGCGGTCATTTCGTAGCTAGCGCTGCTGCTAGCAAATGAAATCTCATCTAATCAGCCGGTGTTGTTTTCCTCCCACCCGGGAATGCCGCAGTCTCTGTCCGGTTACAATCCACACGGCAAGCCACATCACAACAATGCGTCCAACACAAAGCCCTGCTTGTTCTGGCGAGGTGCGTTCCCCACCGCTGCAAGGCCAGAAGGAGCCGCGCGCGCGGGGATTATCGGAACTTTACGGTTGGTGTGTACGGGAAGAAAAAAATCTGCTAAGGTCGGAAAAGAAGAAGAAACCACGCGAAATACGCGAAAGAACGCGTATCGGCAAGAAAAACGGCTGCTGCAAAGAGCGAGAGAGCGAAGACTTCACGGAGCGTCATCATGTAAACAACACGCACAGGTGAAGAGAGCGCGAGAGAGATCGTCTACGGTGTGTGTTTGTGTACGCGCTCTCGTGCAGGTGTGCTTTAGCAGGAAAAAAGCCCACACACACACACATACGCACATGGAAACGTAGCTACACGAGCACATGCTAGCGTTACTAGCGACTCGCGCTGCCATAATTATGGCGCTGCAGCATGTTTTGCGCTGTGGAAATGGGAGCTTGCTGTGTGATGGTGGGTGACAGCAATGCTGGGATGCTGTACATCCGTAACCATACGGAGGACTCTACTTAAAAGAGTCCCAGTACTGCAGCTTACGATGAACCAATATCCAGATATTAGGAAATAATTGGTAGAAACAATTTTGCTTCAAAAAATCCTACAAAAAAAATCGAGGAAGAGACTGAGATTGAGCGTGCGAGAATGCTCTCCTGCAATTGCGAACTCTCTGCCTGGAAGCTGCAGAAGACGTCTCTCTTTCGCATCTCGCATCTTGGGTTTTTGGAACAGTGTGAGTGTGTGCGTGTGTGGCAGTGATACCGGGCAACAACTCTCACCGAACCAACAACAAATAAAAGCTACAACAACATCACTAGCAGCAGCAGCAGCAGCAGTAACACTAGCAGCAACAGCAGCAGCGACTGCGGCCTTCGGATTTTTCGGCACTCTGCTGCAGCAGCACATCCTTTCGGCTTCGGCTGCTGTGTGCCTTCAGTCGGCATCCGCACTCTCTGTCACCAGCAGTCGGTGTAACGTGTCGCGCTGCTACTGCTGCTACTGTGCGCTCTCCGTACGTGGCCTGCCCGTGTCCGTGACGTGTGTGCGTGTGTGTGTGCATTGTGTATTGCACGGTTGTGTGTACATCTGAGGCTGATTATCGGTTCGGTATATCCGAGATATATATTCAATAATGAAAGTCAGAAAGTTCGCTTTGCTCCGGGGCATTCTGGACCGCTCATCCATCAGCAAAACGATCAATCTAGCGCCCAGCGGATGTTGGATTCCAGCTGGCAAGAATGGGATGCGAGACGGCACTGCACCAACCACGCGCTGGTGAAGCCGTTCACCATTCGCTGGCAGCCTAATGGAAGTAGTGCGAATAATGGACGGTGTTGTAAGGGAAGCCTTAGGCTAGGCTGGTACAGGCTATAGTTATAGGGGTTTACTCGAAAGCTGCCCGCATGTGTACAGTGCAAAACCTTCTTTTTGCGCTCCTTGTCCCCCATACGCTCGCTGTGAAGAAGATGATGTGGAGCTCTCGTTCTCTACGTGTGTGTGTGTGTGTGTCTCTCGCTCGCTCTTCCTTTGGGCTAAGAGTACTGACGAGCAGCGTCAGTACGGCTCTCTGACCTTTTCCCGTATTTGATCAAGCTCGTACTACCCGTTCATCTTACGAACTGGCCGTTCATTTCTATCCATACTCCAGCGTCCATGTGTAGGGTGCAAGGCTCCGTGTGTGTGTGTGTGTATTCTTATTTTTTATTTATTTAAATTTGTGCTCCTCGTCCTCGCTCGCTCGCTCGCTCCACCCTCGACGGTCGTGATGCCGGGGATACCGGACACCATCAGCTCGCAGTTAGTGTGCAGCGCACACATCCGCAAAGCTGCAAGTGCAATCCACTGAAGGACATCCGGAGCATATCCGTTTTACAATACAGCAAGCAAGCAAGCGAGAAGAAGAAGAAGAAGAAGAAGAAGAGGAGGAAAAACAGCGCACACACACAAACTAAACACTCACACACACACGCAGGCAGACACTCGCACATCGGGCATCGGAAACGGGCTAGACAGTTGGACGCTGCTGTTTTGGCCGACACACACGCTGGTGGGTCTCTCCAGACACGGCCTACGACAGTCGCAGGCCAGAGGTCGGACCAGTGCGCACAGTGCCTTCCGTTCGGCTGGATGTGTATGTGCACGCGTGGGGTGTCTGTGTGCGTAGAGTCCATCCTAGAGTGAGTTGTGTGTTGTTTTTCCTTTCCGATACGTTCCGAGCTTTCGTTGGTGCGCTATTGTGAGGAAATACTGCCTGCCAGCTTCACGATTTTTGATGCCATGAGCCGTTAAGCAGTGTGTTTGGGTCGTACATCGTACAGTTGGTACAATCAAACATCAAAGTTTCTGTACGTGAATGTGTGTGTGTGTTCGAGCATGCATGAAGGATTTTGCTGAGCGTAAACAGATGCCCTTTAGGGCATCCCGAGATGCCTCACTACTTTGAATGTTGGTATAATCCCTGCTAACCTTCAGCTAGCGTTGATGATTCTACCTCACTTGCTTCTCAGCTTCAATTCTAGCTCTTTTGCTTTCAATGTTAAAAGAAATTCCCCTTCCGGTCAATATCTCTGGTGCAGTGGAAAGTCAAATTTGGGCCCCAAAAGTTATCCATTCGTACGCACCGTTTGGTGGCCTAGCATTTTCCGCAGACTCGCTGGAGCCTTCAAGAGCATCGGTGATCGGCGGCTGTGTGTATGTAGGTGTGTGCGTGTGTGTGTATGTTGAGAAATCAAAAAACACCATCATACGCTACGGCACCGGGAGCAGAGAGTCCAGAGCGAGCAGACTCTCGCAAAGAAGAGATTCGCGTTATGACAGTCAACTCTCTGCGGTCCTCATGCCATACTACGCTAGTATTTTGTACGGCAAAGATTTTCCTCCAACAAAACACAACAACAACATGGGGGGGGATATCTATCTGTACCTTGCACAGCATCACACGCCTACCGTGTGGAGTGCCATGAGAATCGTTCGAATTTGAAGTTTTAAACCGTCGGAACCGTTGGCAAGTGTAACGCTTTCGGTAGTCAGCAGATTTTCGTGTGACTTCGAGGTGGCGAGATTCAAGATTTGGAATCAATCACGCACACACACGAACGAATCACACTGATACGCGAGGCCTTCAGTCTGCCTTCAAGAGAGTAAGCTAGAGAAGGAGAGCGAAAGAGAGAGAGAGCGAGAGCGAGCACTCCTGTGTACACGAGAGCGAGAGCTTTGTTCATTCTCGCAAACGATTCACAGCCGAGAATGTAGGGACCAGCTTTACAAAAGGTGAAATGAAAGCACACGCGATACGCCGTACGGACAAGACACATATCATATTTCGGTGCGCGTGCTGGTCAACCTTCTGCTACAGGGAGAGGTCTCTGGTGTGTGTGTGTGTGTGCGGAGGAAGGTGTAGCACAAGATCACCCGGCTTCAGGGAGGATAAAACGGGGGGAGTTTTCGGGAGAGGCCAGTGAGTCTGTGTGTTGGAGCGATCTCTCCATGCGGACGGCTGAAGCTCCCTGCCCGGACGCGTTGCAAAGTTGCAAAACTATCGCACGTGAACCGGTCAGAGTTTCGCACACGACCGCTCCACTTTCGCAGCGCGCTTCACCCGACCGAACGTCATCGGTCGGTGGCAACCGTTTGCGGGGAGGGGTTTGTTAGGATCGGTCAACCAGGTTACTACGCTGCCAGCGACGAACAGGAGCATCACTGGTCGGTCCGGGTTCCGGTTGTGTGGACTGTTAGTCCTCAGCTAGTACGCACAACGATCACAGCTACTAGCTACGTTCTACCGAGTGTCATCTATCAGCATACTGGTGTTGGTGTATTCGCGCGTGTGTGTGTGTGTAAACTCCTGCTCAAGTGTGAAGTTATCTACCGAAAAAGCCCAGTAGCTCAGACCAACCCAAGTGTATAGCAAGCCAGTTTGAACAAGACTTTCTGCGTGCGAGCGTCGTTTGCCGTTGTCTGTGAGGCTGCGAGGACCTACGCTGTCCGTTCGCTGCCCAATGTCCAATATTTTATTCCAACTTTTTTTTCTTCTCCCTACCATCGCATCCCTTTCTAGGACGCAGTACACAGTACAAATGATTCCGCGCAGTGCTCGTGAAGTTAACTAGCACGCGTCTAGCTTTATGAACCTCTCGGTCCCGGGAAGATGCCCCAGTGGCTAGTGTGCTATCAGGCCCCAGCAAAGCGATCAGTTTAAGTGAAGAAGCAAAAAAAAAGTTAATCAAAAAGCTCTGAGAAGAAATCAATCCTCTTACACGTGCTGTGTGTGTGTGTTCGGTGGAATTCGGTGTTTCGGTGTTTCGGTGTATGTGTGTGTTTTCTGTTGGTGGTTGTTATATACCGGCGAAAGTAGGCCGCCGACGTTGGCAGTAAAGTGTTGTGCGCCGTACACCGTTGCGGCTAGGAGGCTCGCGTGTGTTCTGTGTGAGATGCCTGTGTGCTTAACGCACGCTTCCAGCCGCATGCTGCGAGTCTGATCCCGTCCCAAGAAATCGTCGACAAAAAAAAACACACACACACACAAATCGAACTATCAACCGCAAAACTGAAAAAGAAAAGCCCCAGCGATCAGGCGCAAATACCCGCAATCAACTGTGAACCAGCAAATTGGGAGCAGCAGCATCAGTAGTGGTTGCAGTAGTAGAGCGCGCAACACACGCTTCTACTAGACGACGTCCGGAGTAGTTTCTCACAATTCTACGCTAAGCAGTCGGCGCACTCCTGTCACCACTAAACCCCGCCTCGTGGAGTGTACTGCGTGTGACGACTCTTGCCTTCCCGCACTCTTTCTGTCGCCTTTTCCCCTTCCCTTTCTATCTATCTCTCTCTGTCTCTCCTTTAGCCTATCCTTCCAATTTTCCATTTTCCAAACATAAAACAAAACAAAAATCAACCCAAAACCCGGAAAGCAAGATACAACCAAGCCGCAAAGCAAAAAAAAACAACCAACTCCCCAACGCGAGAAAACCTTGACGTGAGAAGGCGTCTCACGCCCCCGGAAATCCAACAACAACAGCAACAAAAAACAGCAACACACAGCACAACCCGCTCGTCTGTTACGCCCTTACGCCGCTAGCCAACGACAGCAAAGCCAAAGCCACTATTGTTGAACCATTGGTTACCTATTTAAATGCAAAACCATAATCTATCGCAAAGATAACGAAAAAACGCCGTGTAATTCGGCATCAACCATTTCTCCGATAGATTTTGTTGAGAAATGGGGCCTGACGCCAGTACTTGGGCCCAGACAAGAGCCAGTCAGTTGCGGTGAAAGTCAGACGAGCGGTCAGCCCCCTCTTCTTGCGGACAGGTAATTCGACCGTAGCCCGGTGTTGGGTTTCTTCCCCTCCGTTTTAACTACACTATCACTAGACAATAGTCGCGCGAACGCCGCATTATTGCGGCGCTATCTGTCGAGATCGGCCAAGATCTGCGGCAAAAACGGTTGTGGCTCATCTACATAAAAGCAATCTACTGGTACGCAGATCGTTCCGTGTCTAGGATGCGGAGTGCATTAATCAGGACGGCCAAGAGATGGTCTTGGGACGTGTCTCGCGTGCCATGGATTGCTCAGCTCACAAAAGTAGGATATTATATCGCCCAAAGTCGTAAACTCGTACCCTCGCGAGCTAATGTACCGCGTCGGTGCAGCTAGACGTACAGATCTAGCCGGTATTTTGTAGATCCATGCTTAATGTGCAACGATAGCAGCTCTGGTGGAATAGCTCACTATTCGCTAGTTTATAGACATTTTATTGTTCAATTTTGGTCCATTTTTCGCTTTGCACCCTGTTAAAAACTCTTCACTACACCATCTTTCACTCTAGAGCTCCGCTCTGCTGCCAAGATTTGTTTTCTCCTCCATGCTCGCCTTCTGCCTGGAGGATCAAATGCAACTCCCCCAGCAAAAAAAAAATGGAGACGGTTTTGTGAAGTATCCGAACCCGATTAGCTAAAAGCCACGTGTGGCACCCAGCTTGGAAGGGCCATTAAACTGAAGGAAAACATTTATCTGATCCAACAGGGCCACAAAAATGGCAAAGGCACCCATTAGAAAACGAAACCATGACCATCGCCACCAGAGCTCGCCACTCGCATTTGACCGGAGCTCCATTAAAATCTTGGACGAAGTCGTACCCGGAACTCCTTTTAGAACCGGTCAGGACCATTAAAAAAAACCCCCTCCGGTGACGGCTCTGGTTTTCGGAGTGGCGTACAATTAGAGCTCCCGAATTAGGACAAAAGGCTGCATTGACGCAGCGAAATTGCGATGCATCATCATTCGGTCGTTGATGAGTTCACGGTTTTCGGGGTTGCACTTCCATCACTTGCAGTCTCGGCTAATAAAAACGGGGGGGGGGGGGGGGGGGGTTTCTGGCGCCGGCTTATCTGCGGTGGCTTGAAGACGGGGAAGCAGGATTTCCTCGGACAGCGGAACAGGAGCATGTGTTCACTCCTAAAGCGGTGAAGAAGCAAACCATACACACGAACACAGCGTACTTAAATGACGCAAACGATGGCAACGATTCCCGGGACGCCCGTGTGTCCTCGATTTGCTGGTGCCGTGACGTTCGTCCTGGACCTGTAGTGTACTCCGAAACGGAAACGAGCGTGTGTCCGTCTCCTTCGTTCCCCCTTTTTCGTTTGACTGATTCGCTGCTCGATGTTAGAAGTTTAAATTTATTTGATTTTTATTTCCCAACAGCAATGCAATGCACAGTGCGCTGGGGCGAAGTGTTTGCGGGTTTGCGATTTTTATAGTAGCAGCCCTTATCCCCGATTCGATGTGCGGTGAATCGAATGAGCATTTACAATTCCGATTTGCGTCCGTGCTGGCGCGGACCGGACCGATGGTGCGATTGCACCACAACCATTCGGCAGTGGAATTGACCGTTAAAAATTGGATCATTATAGAACCCAATTGGCAAACGGGGTTGTTTCGCTGGTGGACAGATAATGCTAGGGGGGGTAGGTGGGGAGGACTAAAACTTTTCGAGAGACAAACGTGTTTTCCCTATCTAGGTCAGCCGGTTTTTGGCTAGATAATCCGCGTGTTTTGCACACATTTATATGTGTGTGTGTGTGTGTGTCATATGATGCAGTTTTTAGTGTGTGTGCCCTTTCTTGGCTTGGTCACCCTTCGTACGATGGAGACCGGCACCATCTGCAGTTACCGTTTGGCACCAGCTGTAGCTTAACGGAGGCTGATGCCGTTTTCTTGTACGATTCTTCTTGGTGCTTTTTTCCCCCACAGCACATTTTGGTTCATCTTCTGCTTCCCCTAAGAAAGAATGCTTCCCAACCAACCAACTAAATAAAAAAGGCAGGAGAACAAAAAACCGGGACAGACCATAAAACACTGGAACATAAAATGGCACATTCTACGCGGAAAACCTCGCCTTGCGCTGAAAATGGGATTGCAGGGAAGCGCGGATAGAGGAACCGGGC
Organism: Anopheles stephensi; assembly: GCF_013141755.1. Classification (NCBI taxonomy): domain Eukaryota; kingdom Metazoa; phylum Arthropoda; class Insecta; order Diptera; family Culicidae; genus Anopheles; species Anopheles stephensi. Next base: position 11,133,867 of record NC_050201.1, read on the forward strand.
GAGGGGAAAACATGAATAAAGCTCCAGCTGGTGGATCGAGACCCCCGGGGCGGGAGACCGAAATGGCACAAAACCACATCCGAGTGCCGGGGTACCGAATGACCCAAATGTTTATGCCACTCAACCCTAGGTATGTGGCGTCACGAGGCACGATCTGGGCGAAAACGCTTCCTCGGGTCGGGGCCACCGACTAATTGCTGCCTGGAGGCAACCTTTCCGCCCTAAGTGTGTGTGTGTCACTCTCTCTCTCTCTCCCTCTCTTTGGTGGTGGGCTTGATGTTACCGCACCGCGGTACCAGCCATGGCAACAGGCCAGTTTGTACAAGAAGTCGACTTTAGCAGTATCGTTTTGGGCCTGCCTGCCGTTCTTTTTAAAAAACAACACCTGCAAAAATGTGGCTTCCCAAATTTTGTCCTGCTCATGATGACGTAGCTATACGGGTGGGAAACAGATTTCGCAATGCAATATGGTAGCAAGATGGACGTACTGTCGATCTAATGTACCTAAATTGTACTATGAAACATTCTTCGCAAATGTTTCCGCAACGGCAACATACATTTAAAGTCGATTTGTTTATAAGTTTTTTCATAAAACTGGTATACAAATATTGCATAGTTCCAGGCGTCCAAATCCATCATAGAACTCCTCACCTAGTCTTTGAGAGTACTTTTTAATTCCTGCCAACACTGTGTCAATGTACAGCTATACTACACTTCATACGGTTTTAGCTAATTCTTTCAATAAGAAGGGCTCTTACGCCTGAAAGTATGCATTAATTTGAAGTTACTGATTAATATTCGGGAAGGTTGGAAAACTGATTGTAACCCGTTCTTTGCACTTTTTAATTCGATTGTATAAGAAAAAACTTTCACCTGAATCATAAAATTGCATACTTCCGGGCGTTTAAACCCAATAAAAAACTGCACTTATCGTCTTTGAGTGGGATATTTTATTTATTTTGCCCAGTCAGTTCATTGCCTTGATTTAAACTTCACAAAATACGTCTTAAGCGTATAATATTAATAGAAAGTGCTTTTGCGCCTAAATGAATGCAATAAACTTATTTTGAATTTTAATATTTCCTTTTTCGGTTGGTGTTGGAAGCAATATTTTTTCGTTTGCTGTGCACCATGCCCTGCAAAGGTTTTGAAAAACTGGCATCTCGAAAACATTGCATAGTTCCAGGCGCGCAAACCCAACACTCAACATCGTTTCTAAGTGGGTTTTATTTTTTACTTTTTCTAAGTGGGTTTTACTTGATTCTTGCAACGCTTTACAACTGAATGCCACTAAATTCGCCATTTACGTATTATTTCAATGGGAAGTACTCCCACGCCTGAAAGTATGCAATGAGTTATTTTGTAATATTATTACTGTTCCCTGTTTGCAAAGGTGTTGGAAAATTGTCGTTTACATTTTCTGACTGACTTTTTAAAATGTTGCATAATTGCCAGGCGCGCGCACACCTCTATAAAAAAACACCATCCTTCGTTTTTGATATAGTATTTTTTCACTTTCTTTTCCCCCTTGTCCTATCATCTGATTTTCCTCGATTCAGCCATGCTATAGTACTGTGCAACAGGGGCAAAAAAATTATCAAAAAATCTTTCCTATGAAACAAAGCTCAAATCTCGATTGTCTAACATTCCTGCGCCGTTTTCCTGTGGCAATGGACAGAAAGGCAAAGGCAACAGTCACAACAACCAATGCACAATTTGCCACTCCCTTTCGGTGGATTTCTATGCGCACGGCGGATTTGTGCGAGAAATGAAAATTAAATGCTTTAATCTCGCCAAATACCATCAGGAATCCATGGCCGGCCACGATCGGCCATCCGTTCATCCATGATTGAGCGATTTCCATTTCATTCCGTTCGGCCGAACGCACCCTCAGGAATGCTTTGCGTTGTACGCACTCCTATCCCACCCCTGCCGCTACTCCTTCGTTTCTCTACGGGTAAGCGCCACGCACCACACGCAACCACGCTGCCCACAAGATGGCTTCGTGCAAAATGGCGCACCCAACCGGAAGTCGATACAGGCCATTTCGATTACGATTTACGACGCCCAACACACCGAGCATAAAATGAGCTCGTCACCGTGTATCCTCCCCGTTGTACATCCTATCCTCCCCTTCCCTTCGTTCCTCAATCCACACACACACCATTCCATTCCCGGAGCCCGGAATGCGTCCATTTTCCAGCTATCCGTGAAGCACGTTTCTAAGTTTTCACAATTAATTATGGCTTCCTCGGGCGCAACGGACCGTTTCGCACCCTGCGCAAGGCAATAGTACAAAACAACAAAATGACTAGATAAAAGCAGATGCAGCAGTAGGAAAGAGCACTGATGGAGGGAAGGGGGGAAGGGGAGGAATGTTGGAATGGGTGGCGTAAATGGGGGTGTGATATCTTCTGCGCGAGGGAAAATAATAAGCTAACGCTGTACATTTGTTTCACGGCCACTGTTAGCCGTGCGGTTTCCCTTTACGAGCCCTGGTGCTTCGAAAAGGAAACAGAAGAAAAGCAAAACAAAACACATTTACTGCTTCCGGCGCATTGAATCAGGTTTTCCAATAACTTGTTTTTTACCCCGAACGAATGGAAATTGTTTGGTTGCAATCTTTTTTCTCCCCCTTTTTCCTTCATGCGTTCCCCACACAGGTACGCTCTAGATTGTTGTTTCCAACTCGTCGCTGGCTTTTATTGCGCGAGCTTCATCAATTATACTTTTATTCCGCCTTAATCGATATGATTGATTCCAGAAGCACCGGTAGCAAAGCCAGCAGCGAGTACAAATCGTTTCACAGACCAGGACGCTAAACAGACGTTTGGTAAGCTATTAAAAAAAACATGGCCGTCCCCGAACGTCAGGCCTGAGATGCGAACAGTTCTGTTAACTGTTCAAGTTTTTTCCGATCATCTTTCCCTTCGGCCTCCCCGCACTTGTTTCCGGTTCTCGATCGATTGTCATAGATTTCCGTCCCATTTACCGAGAACTCCCCGGAAAGCGGAAACAAATAAAATGTTTTCCGCCTGCCACGCTCGCACCAGCCCCGGGCATGTTGAACATGCTTCGCTGGCAAGTGAATGGCAACTGTCCAAACAACATTATTAACGATTGTCGTGATTTACCTTTACAGGGTTCGTATTTAAATCAATTTTCATTAGGGATTTTGACTGCGCTGCCGGCTTGGGATGGGGACGTAGACGTTCGGTTTTCGGCAAAAAAGTTCTTCTGCCCCAATGTGGGAAGGGATTGGAAAAAAGCAGGTCGGGGAAGGACAAATAAAATTTATATTGAATATTAAAGCGAAAATGTTGCTATTTGAAACTGGTGGAAAATATTTTAAAATTATTTTTTTTGAAATTGAAATTATTGTGAGTGACAATTATTGTACTGTTGCCATTATGCACCAAGCAACATTTTTCTTAAACTGTTTTTCATTGTTAAGCAGCTATGATAATTAGCAATAATTTATGCTTGCATCAGACAATTTCATCAAACACCAGACGCCTCCATAACTAGGCGTCTCCATCGATAACAACCAATTAATGGTTTCTATAAAGATTTCAGCTAGAGAAAATCTGAAAATCACCTGCTCCTGTCAAGCAAAAATAAACAGTGAAGCTGAAAATAGTTCTCAAGCTTTTTACTTTGTACATAGCGTTTTGATAAACTTTTTAGTATAATTTTGCTCTAATGTTTAAATAAAATGTTTCAGTTTAAGCTGAAATTGAGCTATGATGTATAAGCCACAATGCATCACGATACTTACAACAACAAAACTGGCTCAGATCACCAAAGACCCGAATTGGGAGGGAGCGATAATTTTTTAAACTACATTATTTGACCCATAAAAATAATGTCGAATAATAATGATTGTAGTTAAGTAGCTAAAATACTTATTATGAGCTGTTTACTTCCTTTCACATCACTCAATAATAACCCATCTGTTATTTATTATCGAACCCTTTACCAAACACCAGGCGCCTCCATCACCAGGCGTCTCCATCGAATAGAATCAATAAAAATTAAATTAGCAATTATTTCTTAAAACCAACGGTTCCACACAAATAAGGCAAATCAAATCATAATTCTTCCGTTTTAACTGAAATTTGCCTTTTGCTGTGAATTGTTTTGTTGCATTCACTCTGCTTAATTACCGCTAATTCAAGCATACAATCGAAACATTTAATCAAATGCTTCCTACCCGTAACACCTGGCGCCATTTTGCCACGCATCAAATAGCACCGAAACTACAATCGATCATCAAATTCGGTCAGTCGGCCACACATTTTCAATAGCACCCATATGGTTTGATTTGGCCAAATCGCAACGCCCACCCACGGCGTGCTCGGAAACCATTTTACAATGCACCGGCACACTCGTTACATTTAAAACGCGCTTGCATGATTAGCGAATGGATTGGTAATTAGCTTAATATCGCACCGAAACCGAGAGTGCTTTCGCACGGTGCAACATTTTCGGTGGAACTGCCAAGGCCAGAACACTCCGATGCAGCGGCCAACGGTGTGCTCGAGCCTAATAAAACAAGCTTCGCACAACATGTACGTTATGCAAATAACAAATCATTTCCCAGCAGCACACACACACAGCCATCCACAACCGGTGCTGTCGCTTCCATGGAAATGATTTCATGCATTGCCCAGAATCCATCCAGCGGTTCCGGCGAACAGGGCCCCCTAATTGGGCATTGGTTCCGAATTTTGGCGAAGAGCGATTTAATTAAAATGAGTAATTGGACAAATGACGGGAGGAGGTTTGGGATCGCATCGAGGATGTGCTGCATCGAATATTTATGTCGGCCTAATTTTCATCCTTGTGACCGGTGGCATTAATGTGGCTTTCCGAATTTGTTACAGCGGCACAGCATCACCAAAAGTCAACCAGCAACCATTTTACTCTCCACTAATCATCTGTTTTGATGGAAAAATCAATACTAAAATTAGAAAAACAAGCAACAAACACACAGATTAGAAACCACATCGAAAATAACGCTTACGTAAAGTGCGGTGGTTATGAGGTAGATGAGAATTCGGTTTCGGTTATTCATTAAGCGGGCGTCAAGATGAACCTTAAAAAAGGATTCATTATGGTCCCATTTGACCGACAATAATGTAAAATCTCAGAAGGCGATTTTGTTACCGCCTGCCACTATTTATTATCTTCCGCCTCGTTTCGTCTTGCTTTCCCGTACATGCAATCATTTCAATTCGATTGAGCAATAAAGAAAGGGGAACTAAACAAGAAGAGCGCAAAAAAAGCCACCGTCATTCACTTTGGCCAGCTTTCGGATGCTGGGTAAGGCGACCGAAAATAGAATTGTGAAGAGGTCGGTGTGTATGTGTGTGTGGGGCAAGAAAGTGTCCCTCTTCCAATCCCCAAACTTTACAGCCCACTTTTCCCCCGAGAAACCGAACGCGAAACAACACGAAGGAAAGAACTCAGTCTCCGGGGGGTGGTGTGTGGGCACACCACACAAGAAGGGATGAAAGGGAAGGATGAAAAGGGGGAAGCGAAGTGGTTTTGCTAAAAATAGCGAACTTTACCCTGTCTGCCTCGCTGAAATCCTTCAAACTTAGCCGAGCGGAAGCACGGGGCAGGATATTACAGGACTCTCAGGTTTGGAAAATATGCTTCACGATGAGCAGACGATGGAATGGAGGAGGTGGGAGGAGAAGGGTAAGAGGGGGGGAATAGAAATGCTTTTCCCCGTACTGGTGGTATAGGTGGGCTAACAATTGTGGGCTGAGTGGGAAGAATTCTTGGTCCATTCATTTCGCAATACACCTTCCTACCTATCGGCCTGCTTTAACCTGCCTGTATGTATGTGTGTGTGTGTATTAACACAAATCGCAGGGAGGGAAAAACTTTAGCTTTTTTCACGGGCGAGAGGGGGGGAGGGGGAGAAGGAAAAGCGAACATCCAAATCCTTGCGTTGCGAACCAGCGGTAAGGGCACTTGAGCAAACGCAGTTTTGCGTCATTATGGCGCACCGCGTTGGTGTTGGTGTTTGTTCGATTGTTGTCACATTTTCATCACGCCAATAAGAACCACCTTAAGGGAGTGGAGGCGAAGGTGAAACGGGGGTGCAAAGGAAGAACAAAACCATCCAAGAAGCAACGCACCGTTTGGCGCCGTAGTGACGGCATCAGCGAGCCAACCAAATTGCTGAGCGCGGATTGACAAAATCCAGCCCTGAGGAGTTTCAAAATGGTGGATAAACAAAATGCCGAAAGTGGGGAAAAAGATCCAAAAGTGGAAAAGTTTTGTCGACCGCACAGTTCGCTCTGCTCGCTTGTCCACTCGCGAAGCAGAAGGCACAGTTGTGAAGTGCAATTTAAAAATAGGAAAGGATACTCCGTTTGCATGGAGTTGTTCTTTTCTTTGTGTTCTTCTTCTTTTTCTTTTCGGCTTGAGAAAAAATAGCTTAACGCAGGATTTGCTCTCATCGCGAAAGTTTTCAACCATTCACCCATGCAATGGCGGCAGCATCTCCCATCCCATTAAACTACGAATATCGAAAACCGCAATTCTTTAACCTGCCCGGCAGACATCTTGTCTCCATTCGGATGCGACGTCAACATCCGGCATCATCATGGCGGCTTTTCTCTTTTCCCCTTCCACCTTCATCCTCATTTGCTTTAGGACGGTGGCCAAGGCAAATCGTGACCGTAAAGCACCAGGCGCCACCGTCACCAGTTACGGTTCGTCGAGTCCTGAAGAAGTGTCTATTTTTAGCATCCACCAAATCCGCTCCTCTACCTTACCACCGCCTCGTTTTTCGCTGGAAATATGCTGGTGGGAATGTTAGACCAAGTTCCTATCCTATTTTTGTTTTGCATCTCGTGTTTCAGCGCGTGAAACGATTCAAAGGGAAAAGGGAACGGTCTATGCTCACACTCACGCGGAACTAATTTAACCTTAATCAATCAGAACCTCCAGATATTCCTGGCAAGCTGCGAGTGTCTAGGCCCCAGGCGTACTAGTACGTTAATCTAGCGCCGTAAACGGACGGCGTATTGGCGAAGTGACGTTCCCTAATTACTAGAGCATCCCCATTAGTGTGCACCCAGCCAGAACGGAGCAAGCCGTGCTGTGCCGATATTCACAGGCAACAGAACCTCTCACTAGCACCTCGTCAATCATTGCAAGCCGGACTCGCGATTGGGGCTCGGTCGAGGTGGGAGCTAATCCAGATTCTAAGATCCGAGGGTGTGTTGTGCTGATGAACTGGTGCGCGCCACTGACTGACGCCACTAATCCGAGTCCGGGAGCATCCGTCCTCTGCCGGCCCTTTGAAGTACGCGCGATACGCGGGTGAACCGTCTAACGCAGATTTTGAGGGTCTCTCGCTCGATTCGAATCCGGTTTGGCTCCGTTCGTTCCACTGCGGAGCGATTGATTTGTTTACGACCGACAGTCAGCGTAAATCATCATAAGATTTCTTTCGCGCTCGTACGCTCGTTCCTTCTCGCTTACCCGTGCATGCGCGTCTGGAATGGTTCCGTAAAAATAATTGATTTATTGGTACTTTGGAGGAGATATTTTTCTCCTTTTCTTCGAACTTTTTTTTGTTGCTAATACATTTTTCCGCGTCTTCTTACTCGTCTGGCGGTGTTATGTTTATATTTATCGTGGTTGCGCAAAAGAAGAGCAAAACATACACGCTGCTGCAAGCAGCGTACCAGCAGCCACAGTGCTCCTGCAAATTGGGAGAAGGCAAACGGTGCGGTATTCGTGCCCGGATACAACATTTGTGAAGCATATGTGCAGTCGTGTTTTGTATTTCCTCGAAAAATAGCGTCTTTATTAATAATTTTAACGTAAAAGTGTAAGACCGTAAACTAATCCATGTTTTTCTTGCTTGCTTTCTTTTCCCCCCACTGGCACGGTCCACAATCGTTTCAGGTCTCTACCCAAGTTGAGCAGTCAGGATGAAGAAGGGGGGGCGGCGCACGGTTTTGGGGGAGGTCATACTCATTTTGAACCAATACCACACGATCACGATTTCTGCGAGAGAGTTGTCATCAACGTAAGTATTTTGGAAATTGTTTAAAATTATTCGAATTTCCTTACAATGCACACATAAATTACAACAACAAAAATTGTTACAAAATTGTCATGAAGAAAAAAAACAGCTAACTTGAAAAGAAGAACAAAAATAATTTGGTAAGCTTATAGAGCGCCAACAAGGATAAAGGCATATGTGGTGCCGTGACCAGGATTTGCCTCAACTAGCCTCAAATTTCTATAATAAAAAAGGTGAAAAATGAAATAAAATTAGATAAATAATTATCAAAGTCAAAATTCAATTTAAAAGGAATTTGTTGAAATAGTTACTAGTGAGGGATACGCGTGTTACGCCAGTATTTATTTGTTGCAATAGCTTACCACAGAATTTGTAGGAAGGATTTTAGCTAATAGCTCGACATCGTCTTGGTGCCGTGACTAGGATTTTTTGATCGATCATCTGAAATCAGCTGTTATAAAAGAATCTGGCTTTAGTTTATTTTTAAATAAATTTTTAATTGTTTAAAAAGTTCCTGTTAAAGCAATACGGCCAGGCCGTTCTTTATGAATAAGAAAAAAAGTTCCTGTGATCTATATACTTATTAAAATTCAATTAAAAAACAAAATTAATAGAAAATACAAAACAAATTATATTGGTGGTATATAATGCAACTTAACAGTAATGTGTTTATGCAGTAATGCAACTTAACAGTAATGTGAATTTTTACGTAATAAGAATAAGCATCAAATACCAGCATTTTATCATGAGCTCTGCTCAACAGTATAAGAATATGTTATCGATTCTCATAACGCGACCTTACGACATCATCTTGGGTGCCGTGACCAGGATTTGTAAATCGCTCATCTAAGTTGTGCTTATGTAAACGAACCAGTTTAAATATTACAGCTTCGTTCTGGTTAATTTTTTTTTTTTAATTTTATTTCAATTATTTTTAGAAAATAGAAAAATATAAAAAAAATCATGAAAAACAACCAAGATGTAACGATAACGTATCAGGAAGTAGCTCCATCCTATAATTATAATTTGAGCTCAGAAGTATAACCTAGCGTAGTAACTCACGGCAGCGTTTGCTGTACGACACACCACCTTGGTGCCGTGACCAGGATGAAATCTAAAATTTGTTCGGAGATGTAGGTTGATTAGCCGAAGCTCACTACAGATAACCTTACCTTGCAACGGTGTTTGATACATTCTCTCACATTCTCTCTCTCTCTCTCTCACCCACTCTTTCCCCACCCACAGGTCAGTGGTTTGCGGTTTGAAACGCAGCTACGAACGCTAAACCAGTTTCCCGATACTCTACTAGGCGATCCGGACAGAAGGCTGCGGTATTTCGATCCGCTGCGGAATGAGTATTTTTTTGATCGGAATCGGCCGAGCTTTGATGCCATTTTGTATTATTATCAAAGCGGTAGTATATATCAATTCAATTTCCCCATCAGCGCCATTAACGGAAGTTTGTTTTAAATTTCTCTCTCTCTTTTCTTCTCTCTTTTCTCTATTATGACAAACCTTCGGTTTTTGCCAATAACCACTCCACCTCCCAAAATCTTCGGTTTTTCACGCTCATCATCGGCTCCTTTCGAACCACCAAAAAAAAAAACCTGGCACCATCTCACCATATGCGTCATATCAAATAAATATAACGAAATCAACCACCAACCAACCAAAATCCCTCCGTACAACCTGAAACACCTGCCTGCAACACCTGAATATATAAAAAAAAATCAAATCAACCAACCAACCAACCGCTTCTTGTGAAACCAACGCCCATCGCCCACGTGCATCGTTCCGTCCTGCAAATAAAAAAAACACACACACACAAACCACACAAACCCCACACACACACGCATACGCTTACACCACCTGCTCTATACCCACATACACGTACACCAACCAACCGTACCCTTTCCTTACGACACACAATCTCACACACACAACCACACTCCTGCCAACCATCGAAACCTGCGTCCGTGTGCTTACAAATGTGATTTTTGTTTATCTGTGTACTTCTTGCTTTTATTTTGTCGCGCGCCATTTTACTTTCCAACCCTTTCCTCCCCTACCCCTTTTCTATTCATCAAAATCCATTTTGATTTGCGATCATACTTTTCCTACCTTTTTCTCATTCCCTCTATCATCTCGTGTCCCTCTCTCTCTCTCTGTCTCTCTCGTTCTTTCTCTCTTTCCACCCCCCCCCCTCACCCCTCTCTCTATACCTCTTTGAATTGTCTTGGTCAACTTTTATTGTTTGTTTTTCCCTTTTATCCGGCTCAAAACGTACCGGAATGGTGGTTCGCCCTGTTCGCACTCGACCATCGACCCCCCCACCCAAAAAAAAATACACAAAAAAACACTCTCTCTTTCTCTCTTCTCTATTGCTACCATCTTCTCCCTTGCTCGATCCCTATTCGTTTGTTTGTTCGATGTGTTTTTTTGTTTTGTGTTTTTTGTTTCTTATTATGGTTTTGTCTTACTTTCTCCCTCTTTTCTTATACAAAAAAAAATCAATTTATTTACCTTAAACTTAATTTACTTACCGTTAATTTTCTATTCATCGCCATTTTACAAATCAAATCAACCAACAAAAAAAAACAAACCTTCAATCACTGAAACCATTGCAATATTGTTTAAATGTTTCTAAAATAATTTAATTCGAATCCCTTTTTCCATGAACCGAAACCACTCACTGTTACTGATCTCATCGACGCAAAAAAAAAATCAAATATGAAACAAAACAAAAACAACCAAACAAAAACCACGAAACAAAACAACCAACCAACCAACCAACAACGACTACAATTGTGATCTTACCACAAAATCAAACAAAACAAAATCTTCCATCGCCAACATCAACTGCAACGCCAAACAACAACAACAACAACAACAACACAAACACACTTACACTAAACAAAAAACACACACACACACGAATACACTCACATCAACACACACCACCTCGTGTCGTGGACTCGCTCTGAATGCCCGGTTCCCAAGGCGGTCGATTACGGAGACCAGTCAACGTACCTTTAGATGTATTTAGCGAAGAGATTAAGTTTTATGAATTAGGCGAAC